>NW_020947122.1:4966619-5009833 GCF_900497805.2 Vombatus ursinus
TTTATCTGGAGACAAAACCTATTAAAAAATATAGACCATAAACAAACAAGATTTAAGGGTAAGCAATGCCAATTCACCAGGCAAGGATGAGGCATAAGAAGAGGAAGAAGTAAAAAGGGAATAAATTCACTGGATCCAAATAGTAGTGACATGATCAAGGAAACAACAAAATTCTGAGGGGTATCTTAGCAGATAACTCTTTAAGTGGGTCAGTGAGCCAGACCAGGCTTTAGCCTGTCATAATTATGTTCCTTGTGGGTTAACAATTGTAATCAGTCAGCTGATACCAAGAATCTTCACACCCCTGTTTCTTCTCCTTTCCTAGGAGTTCCAAAATTCTTGGGTTTTCCTGAGGGCCCCTGTTCTGTGCAACTCCTTCCTCCCATCATCTTTAATTCCCTCTTTCCAGTTTGGAAAAAAACCCCAACAACTATACTTATCACCATTCAGTATGGGGGCAAACAGCCCTTAATATCTCAGTCATCCCTCTTCTTCCCTACCTCAAAATAAAAGGGGAAGAATACCTCATTCTAAAAGGCCATTAGGTAAATAGAATACTTAAACAGTGTCTGGTGGGTTTGATATGACTTATTCATGCATAATCTAGATATGGTTCAGAATATTACCTGGGTTTCAGGGTTGATTCAGGGCTATAGGCCTATTATTTTAGAATAGAGTCTGATTTACTCAGACAGCCAATCAATTAACAGGCATTTATAAAATGCCTAGTATGTGCAAAATATTGTCTGACCTACATTCTAGAGTCAGTATAGCTCAGTGAGTATAGGAATAAGAGAAGGATTGCCATTTGCCCAAATATTTATCCAGTTGCATTCAATCCTATATCAAATCTTTACGCTGTAGAAGGAGAAGGCATTTGAAGAAGAGAGTCCAGCAATAGTATAGAGACAGCCCCATGTCCAGAGTTCCTGGTCATTTTTTTCCATCATGGAACAGCTTCTTTTTCTGTCTTCCATGAGTTATTTAAAAAGTAGAAGTCTGGCAGTAGGAAAATTGGGCACTGACTCTAGATCTACCAACATGAGTACACATTGTCACAGATAAGAGTGGGAACTAACTCAATGTCTAGGGGCTGGCAGCAATAGCTGGTGCCCAGAAGCCTCTTGATATTAGAGACACAGGTAGCAGTTAAGATCATTGACTCTCTCAGGCTTGTGATCTCCCAAGGGTGTAGCAGAAGGGGGGATGGTGTTTTCTATATTCCTCCTTCAACCTTTACCCTCCTAATCACCCAATTTGGTGTCCTCACATTGGGTCACAATGAACCATGGCCAGGGCATCCAGAGTTAGGCAGGACATAGCAATTAGTCATATAACCAGGGGGAAAAACAAAAGTTACAGGATGTGTTTGCCCAAATGATTTGGGCCACTGGTCTGAGATTAGGGGGAGAGCTAATTGGAAAAATTTTCCATAGTGTGGTATGAATCACACTAGGATGCATATATTTTAATACACCAAGAATTCATAATTTCATCAGGGTGAGTACATTTCCAGTATTGCGGATTACAATTTTTCTGTGCCTTACTAGATGCTCTTCATGAGTTGTCATGACCAAAAACAAGCAAATAAAAAAACACCCCCAAACCATTATGTAGTGGTCAATTTTAGTTGGACTGGTCTCTGAATGACAGATACATTGGGGACCACATTTGACACTTTTCCCATCTTGGTAGGTCCTACCAAAACTTGTGGTGTACTGACATAGTCTTAGTTTAAAAAAATGTTGCATTACGATTTTTACATGACTGGGACTTCCCTCCTCCAAAGACATCTCCTTGAAACAGAGAAAAACAGCTAAGCAAAACAAACTGACACATTGCTGATGTCTGACAGTAAACTCAGCATTCAGTACCCATAGTCTACCCTCTTTTTACCAAGAGGTGAGAAGTATATTTCATTTTTCATCTGTGTAATTACCAATGTCATGGTAATTACATTAATATGAATTCTGATGATCTTAGTGTTGTTTTCCTTTGCATTACTGTGATCATTGATTATGTTGTTCTCTTAGTTCTGATTTCTGTACTGCTTATCATTGCATCTTATATTCAGTCAATTAAATTCAATTCAACAAATGTCTTATTAAGCATCTCCTATGCTCATAACACTCAATGTCTTAGTGGCTGAGACTATAAAGGCAAAAATGGAAGCAAGGAGCTTGCATTCTTTATTATATTCAAGTCTTCTCAGGTTCTTCTGAATTCCTCCTATTTGCCATTTTCTGTGGGATGGTAGAATTCTATTACATTCATTGGCAAGACCCCTCTTCAGTTATCTTTTTGTTCATTCCCTAACTGAAAGAAGGACATTATTGAAGTTTCTCTTTGGACTTTTTGATCATAGTTCAATATGACATTCTTTTTAGAACACTACTGGAGTAAAGATGAGAGAGTTGGGCTCTTCCGCACTTTTTATGCAGCCACCTTGACCCAAAGTCCTTGAAAATCTCCATTACATTAATATACTGGTCAATGAGTACATACTTTTTTTCTAGTTTTTCATGATTCCAGAAAATACTATTCTGAATATTTTGGTAATTTGGGACCTTGCCTTTTGTCTTTGACCTTCATTAGATATACAATTCTGGTTGTTATAATAAGGGTATCACTGGGCCAAATGATATGAACCACTGCCCCAATATTTGATAACCCAGGAACATCTTCATGGCACAATGATGCATCAGAGTAAGACTTTAGTGGAATTTTATGTTTCATACCTCTATTATTTTTACAATCTAAATTTGTAAGGCTGGTCGTTTAGTAATATTGTAGAAAGAGTACCATACTGGATTCAGGGCTAGTCTTAATTCTACTACTTTCTAGCTGGAAGGTTAAGTCAACCTAGTTGAATTCAATTCAACAAGTATCTTATTAAGCATCTCTTTGGTTCATGACACTGTCTTAGGGGCTGAGACTATAAAGACAAAAATGGAACCAAGGAGCTTATGTTTCTATATTACATTCACGTCTTCTTGAATTTCTCCTATTTATCATTTTCTATGGGATGATTGAATTCTATTACATTCATTGGCAAGACCCTTACCCAGTTTGACTTAAACTTCCTGGGCCTGTTAGCTCATCTGTAACTCAGAGATAACATGTTTTAAAGTCAGAAAGTCTGGGCCAAAGGGTCTCTTGAAGTCTCTTCCTACAGGAATTAAGAATGTTGGCCTTCAGATTTGGTTCCAGTATATAAGGAAGACAGCAAAGGTTTCTCCAGACAGCCTCTTCACCCACAGCTCCGAAAGTCCTTCTCCTTTGGAAAGGTTGTGTGTGTGGTGTGGGGGCAGAAAAAAAAATCGAGGTTTTTTCTGAGCATAAAATAAGAAGACAGCCTTGTGTTACAGAACAAATGGGGTACTTTTCTTTTAATAAAAGAAATGGCTGTGTTCCTGTTATATAAATTATTAAAAAGGGGGAAAAAGAGGAAGAAAACCCTACGACAGGGTACTGGGAGGTGATGTCTAATGCATTTCCAGAACATGACTGCTGTGGTCGCCTAGCAACCAGGAGGAGGCGGGTCTGTGAGGCGAGAGGGGCTCCATCCCTCCATCTATTCCTCCCCACCTTCTTTCCCTCGTCACACTCAGGCGGGGGAATGTGTTCGTCTATATGTGTGAGTCCAGGTGGGCAGGTGATGTAGGAGCTCACTGCTCACCCCATGCGCTGACGATATCCAGGTGCTGAGGATGAAACTTTGAGGCTTTGGGAAGCTGGACGGTGTCATCGTGGAGCTCCTTGGTGGGATGTGAGGACTCCCGCCCCAAGCCAGTGGGCGAGGGGCAGATCACGAAGTAGTCAAGCTGCTGGATGCCCTACTCGGGGCTTGGCAAATCGACTCCTGGAAAGTTTGTAGAGACCAAAGGGTCAGGCAGGTAGTGTCTCTCTCTGCGCCAGGAGGATGCTTTGGTCTCTCCTCTGGCTGACCCGAAGTTTCACTGACAAGAGTCCGCTCCCGGGAGATCAGACTGTCCGAACCAGGTGTGCCCTGGATAGCGGCAACCCAGAAGGCGGGGAAACCAGAACCAGTTCTCCGCAGAGTCCAAAGCAGTTTTTACTTATTCTTGCTTAACTGAGTCACCGTCTGAATCATTGCGAGTCTTCTTGAGAAATTATTATTTTATTTGTATTTTCCTCTCTCCTTCCTCCTGCAGACAATGAGTTTGCGGAATCCACAGCAGCGCAGTTCATCCCAGATGAGTTGGGTAAGTTCTTCTCTTGTTGGATGAAGGCATTGTCTTTTTCCTTCCTGTCTTTTAATTTCCCCTGGTTACTGACTCCAGAGCTCCAGCGAGGAGCCAGACGCTGTGAGGATCCCGACGCCAGGTCATGAGTTGGGACTAAAGGGAATACTTTTCTATGTGTTGGTCCTTTATGTCAATCACATTGACTTAGCTTAGATATTTCCGTTGTGATGAGAACTGGCATTTTTTCCTGGGCATGTAGCTTTTGTGGCTGAACTAAAGTGTCAGGCTGTGTATGTGTGTGTGTGTGTGTGTTAGAGACAATGCAAATGTTGCAGATCTTTAGAGAATCCACTTCAAGCTCAACAAAAAACAAACAAGAACTTCCTCTACCGTTGGCTGCTGAGCCTGCCCTAGAAAGCAGGGACTGCCCATGTCTTTTCTGTAGCTGCCTTACCGGGTACTTGCCCAATCTATGGGCAGGTTTATGACCTAAGGGCACTCATTAATTGGAGAGGAGTGGAGGAAGAGATTGTAGACTAGAGTTTTAAAGCACTTGTCTGGGAGCTGCAACCTTAAGTGATGTGCTTATGTTTTTCTCGGATGTCTTCCAGTAGCTTATTTCTCTTTACTTGCGTTTGTCTCTGTGCCAGCCTTTTTTTTTTTTTTTGACAGAGATTTGGTGTGGTGTCAAAAGCTGAGCCTTTCCCGTGTTAACTGCAAAGATATTTTCATTATCAGAGTCCCTTGTGGGTATTCTGGATGCCCTCTGCTACTCTAAATTAGTGTATGTGTGTGTGTGTGTGTGTGTGTGTGTGTGTGTGTGAGTATGTGTGTTGCCCTCAGGAAACCTTAGCTGCTAACAAGCTGGGCTATTCAGAATAGTCTCCCTACTCACTTATCAAGAGTGTGAAAACCTTGCTTTCCATGTCCACCCACTTCTTTTCAATCAGCCCCTTGCTCTGTTAAAATGGTCTTTATTTATCCTGACATCACCCAGTGGAATCTCACTTCAGGGGATGATTTTCTAATCATTTCTCCAACAGCAAGGTACACAAAACTCTACAGAGTCAAAGCAGACATTTTGAGATACCAGTATAGAGTAGGATCTTACTGCATTCATTAACTGTGTCTGAGAAGTTGAGGATCAATCAAATGTTTGCAAATCAAATGATTTTTTTTACATGCCCAGGGAAAACATGCTTTTAAAGGAATACTTGGGGTAAATCCTTAGATAAAATAATCATCTTTGATCTTTTCATCTTTGGTTTGTATAACAAGGAGAATACCTACAGCCTTCTATAGCTATATATATATATATATATATATATATATATATAGCTCTGAAAGCTATTGAGGAGAAAGGCTCAAGCCAGAGATTTTTCTGACACTGGGCAAATTGTGTTCATGCTGGACAATCCTATGAGGGAAAGGGAAAGGTCCCTTGGGCAAGTATTAGATGTTCAGCTGATCTTTAATTATTAATCATTCCTGGTTGGGCTCTCCAGCTTGCAAAAAATAATTAATGTTTGTAAATTATAGGTAAATATAATCAATGACTGGGAGGGAAATTATTTACTCTGGGAAATGTGATGGTATTAGTGCTAGATTTTCTGCATATAAAGAATGATTTTCATAATTGTGAGGTCCTAGGTCTGAGTTTCCTTGTGTTCCAGCTTCCTTAAATCACTCTATATTGGTAAATACCAATGGAATTAAAAGAATAGGAGAGTTTTAAAGAATCATAGTCTACCCCTTGCATAGCTGAAGGCATCTCTCAATAGGAGTCCCTCCTCCCTCTCCCCAAGTGAGGAGGGCCCTTCTAGCCATCTCCTCAGCAATTCTTTTTGGGGAGAAGTTGGATTTCTACGGATGAGGATAGACTGGTCGGTACCCAGTTTTTCCCTCCCAAGAAGCTAGTGTTGTGTTGTAGTGAGGAATATAGTTTTAAAAAAGAAATTGCTGTGAACAAAGGCAGGACCTTGTTGTTCTATAACAAAAGCCATGGTCATATTATGTAACTAGTGAGTACTGGGTATTTTAATCAATTTCTCCATGCAGTGGCTGAGGGAATGACGGCTTTAAAGGGCCTATTCCCTCACCATCTCCACTCCCTCTCCTCAACAATTCCATGATTCCATTCAATTCAACAAACATTTATTTTGCTTACTGTGTCCAAGCCACTGTTCTAGAGACTGGGAATGCAAAGAAACATCTTTAGATTGGCTAGAGGCTGGTGGCCATCCCTGCAGGTGATTGAATGTTCCCTCAGGACCTGCTCTGACATTTTGGGTACATTTCTTAGGCATTGTCCTCCCTTCCACATGCATCCACAAAGCGTCTCACTAGTAGCTGGCCAGCCTTCTAGCTACTAGTAGCCGTTCTTCCTCAGTTTAGACTGATCTCAGGTCAGAGCACCAAAAAAAGATGAAGAAATCTTCTTTTATTGCTCAAGAACACCTGCCTGCATGCATGCATGCAGGGGAGAACTAGATTGAATGGGTAGGAAAGTTCTTGTATTTCTGCCCAGTGATGGCGGTAAGTTGTTGTTATTGGGCTGACACTTCTCTGCAGACTATTTTTACTTCTGAAAACAAGTGCCCCTTGTGTGAGTACTAGATCAATTGTATTCTTTCTCTGACTTCTCTTGGTGGAGCAAATGAGATAATTTTAGTTCCAAATGTCTTTTGTGATGGTTGCAATTCAATTCAATTAAAAAATTATTAAGTGCCTATTTCCGGGCAAAGCACTTGGCTAGGTAGAAAAGAAACAAAAATCAGGGGGAAAAAAGTCTCTTTCCTCAAGAAGCTTAAATTTAACTAGGGGAGGGAGAGGAGGTAAAAATTAGATGGGTAGAAAATAGATTTGATTACATAGCTATATTATATATACACATACATAAATATATCTATGTAGTATCTAATTTGGTACCTGTCTGGATATAGGCTTTAGGTAAAAGGTAAGGCCTAAAGAGAAAAAAAAATACTTTCTCTCTACTTTGGCACCCAAACTCTGGAATGTGGGCCTTGACAGCCAGGACCAACCACACCTTTTTCTTTTTCTACCAAGTAATACCTGCTCCCTATTCATTGCCCTCAACTCCACCCCAGTGATTGGGGAAGGGGGAAAGGAGGAGTAAATGAGTCTGCATGTCCCAACAGCCCAACCTTGTCTAGATATCAAAATGATGCTCTGATTCATTTTTAGCCTAGGGTGAAGGAAGAAAATTTCCCATCCAATTTAGGACTGCCTTTTCAAAAATTTATAAAAGATTATTGCTAATTAAAACCAAAAGATTCTCTCTGTCTCTGTCTCTCTATCTCTCTGTCTCTGTCTCTGTCCCTCTCTTTCTCTCTCTGTCTCTCTCTCAGTTTGGCTTAGCTCCCAGCCAGGAGAAAGCCTGACAATTATTTATAGGGCTAGAACCATGGTCCTTTCTGTATCTCTCTATCAAAACCCCAAAATTATTTGTTCCTTCCGCTATAGCCCTCCTGTACACACACAGATCAGCAGAAGTAAAATTGATTGGTTTATCTAGCTGGCAAAAGAAATTCAAACCATTTAAACAGAAATTTAAAAAGCAATTTTACAGAAAAAAATATTCTTTGGAATCAGCAATTGTCCTACTCCAACAGAGAGGGGGGAAGGAAGGGGAGACCATCACCTCAGTCTGGTGCATGTCCCATTCTGGCTACTGAAAACTGAGACAGCTGCTGTGTGTGTGTGTGTGTGTGTGTGCGTAGAGAGAGAGAAGAGATGATAGATGGATGATAGATAAATAGAGAAATAGGTAAATAGATGATAGATAGAAAGAAGGATAATAGATGATAAAGGCTGTTGTTGTTGTTGCTCAGTCAATTCAGTTGTGTCCAACTCTTTGTGACCCTATTTGGGGTTTTCTTGGCAAAGATAGTGGAATAATTTGCCATTTCCTTCTCCAGCTCATTTTACAGATGAGGAACTAAAGCCAACAGGGTTAAGGGACTTGTCCAAGGTCACACAGCTGGTAAGTGTCTGAAGCCAGATTTGAACTCAAGAAGATGAGTCTTCTTGACTCCAGACGTGGCGCTCTATCCACTGTACCATTTAGCAGCTCAGATGATAAATAGATGGATGATTAGATAGGTAGATAGGTAGATAGATAGATTTATAGGCAGCATTGTAGAGTGAAAAGGTCAAAGGATTTGAAGTCATAGGATCCAGGGGCTAATTCTACCTGTATGACATTGGGCAAGTCATTTAACCTTTCAGTGCCTCAGTTTTCTCAAGTGTAAAATGAGGGGTTGGAATAGATGATATCTAAGGTCCCTTTTGATTCTATGATCTTAACTTCAGTGACATTGTGAAAAGTTATGATGAAGATTTAAGCATAAGTCTTATCATGAGGGGACAAGGAGAGAGCTGAAAGGCTCCATTCTCAGGTGGTAAGAACGATCATGCCAATGGCAACAGCAAGAACAAAAAAAATATGTGCAAAAGTAGCTATATGATTTCCCCTTCCCCATGATCTACCTCCACTTTGTTCTCCTTCCCTTACTCTCATCATGTCAGGCCAGACCTAACCAACATGAATGGATGAGATCTGACTTATCAAGAACAAAGACATGGGATAAAGGGGGAAGGATATAAAGGTACCCCTCCTCTCAATAATTCTTCTGGGGGGGAAGCTAGGTGGTGCAGTGGATAGAGCACTGGCCCTGGATTCAGGAGGACCTGAGTTTAAACCTGGCCTCAGACGCAGAACACTTAGTAGCTGTGTGACCCTGGGCAAGTCACTTAACCCCATTGCCCATCCAAAAACAAACAAACAAACAAAAACCGAAACCAAAAACAAAACAAACAAACAAAAAACAATTCTTCTGAGATAGGAGTCTACTCTCATAATGGCACTGACTGCCATTAGAAGACTGAATCTTCTGCTGGAATTCACGAAGTCCCTCTCTATGGTTCTTTTATTTGGCATATCTAGTTCCTTTTCTTTTTTAAAAATATTTTTTATTTAATAAAATGTTTCCCAATTGCATGTAAAATTTTTAACATTCAATGTTTTAGAAATTTGAGTTCTAAATTCTCTTCCTTCCTTCCATTCCACCCCACTCCTTGAGAAAGCAAACAGCTTGATATGTTATACATGTGAAATCATGCAAAACATATTTCCATATTAGCCACATTGCAAAATAAAACACAGACAAAAAAAAACTCCAAGAAAAATAAAGCAAAAACACTATGCTTCAACCTGAAGTTGATGTACATGTTTTGAGATATAAAATCTCCTCTAATTATTGCTTTGGCTGTATCTCATAAATTTAGTATGTTGTTTCATTTGTTGTCATTTTCTTTAAAGAAATTATTGGTTGTTTCTATGATTTGTTCTTTGACCCGCTTATTCTTTAGGATTAGATTAGTTAGTTTCCAATGAATTTTTAATCCATGCTTCCATAGTCCTTTATTGAATGTAATTTTTATTGCAATATAGTCTGAAAAGGGTGTATTTAATATTTCTGCTTTTCTGCATTTGGTTGTGAGGGTTTTATGCCTTAATACTTGGTCAATTTTTGTGAAGTTTTCATACAGCTGAGAAAAAGATATACTCCTTTCTATTCTCATTCAGTTTTCTCCAAAGGTTTATCATATCTAACTTTTCTTAGATTCAATACATCTCCTTAACTTATTTCTTATTTATTTTATGATTAGATTTATCTAACTCTGACAGGGGAAAGTTGAGGTCCCTCACTAGTATAGTTTTACTGTCTATTTCCTCTTGTAATTCATTTAACTTATCCTTTAAGAATTTGGATGCTATGCCATTTGGTGCATATATGTTTAGTATTGGTATTACTTCATTGTCTATGGTATCTTATAGCAAGACGTAGTTTCCCTGCTTATTCCTTTTAATTAGATCTATCTTTGCTTTTGCTTTGTCTGAGATCATAATGGCTACTTTGCCTTTTTGACTTCAGCTGAAGTATAATAGATTCTGCTCCAGCCCCTTATTTTAACTCTATCTCTGTCTCTGTTTTAAGTATGTTTCTTGTAAACAACATATTTTTAGATTCTGGTTTTTAATCCTCTCTGCTCTCTGTTTCCATTTTATGGGTGAGTTCATCCCATTCACATTCACAGTTTTGATTACTGTTTATTTCCTTCAAATTTCCCCAGTTCATCCTTCTTTCTATCTTGTTTTACCCTGTCCTTCCTCAAAAGTGTTTTACTTCTTACCGCCACCTCACTCAATCCATCCTCCCCTCTATTAGCTCTTCACTTTTCTTATCCCCCTCCCCTCCTACTTTCCTGTAGGGTAAGATAAATTTCTACACCCAACTGAATGTATGCTGCTACTCTTTGAGCTAATTTTGATGAGAGTAAGGTCCGAGCATTGCTTGCCACCCCACCCAATCTTCCTTCCTACTTTAAAAGCTCTTCCTGTCACAACTCTTTTATGTGAGATAATTTGCCCCATTCTACCTTTCCCTTCCCCTTCTCCCAGTGCATCCCTCTTTCTCACCCCTTAATTTTATTTTTTTAATATCATCCCTTCATAGTCATCTCACACCTTCTGTCTGTGTATATACCTTCTAACTGCCCTAATAATCATTAAGTTCTTAGAAGTTACAAGTATCTTCCCATGTAGGAATGTAAACAGTTTAATCTTTTCAAATCTTTTATGATGTCTTTTTCATGTTTACCTTTATATGCTTTTCTTGAAGCTTATCTTTGAAAGTCAAATTTTCTATTTAGCTCTGGTCTTTTCATCAGGAATTCTTGAAAGTACTCTATTTCATTAAATATCCATTTCTCCCCCTGAATTATTATATTTAGTTTTGCTAGGTAGGTGATTCTTGGTTGTAATACTAGCTCCTTTGCCTTATGGAATATCATATTCCAAGCCCTCTGATCCTTTAATGTAGAAGCTGCTAAATTTTATAGTAACCTGACTCTGGCTTCACAGTATTTGAGTGATTTCTGGCTGCTTGAAGCATTTTCTCTTTGACTTGGAAACTGTGAAATCTGTCTATAATATTCCTGAGAATTTTCATTTTGGGATCTCTCTTTCAGGTGGTGATAGGCAGATTTTTTTCAACTTCTATTTTACCCTCAGGTTCTAGGATATCAGGGCAGTTTTCCTTGATAATTTTTTAAAATATAGTGTCAGGTAGTCCATTATTTCTTAAATTATCTCTCCTTGATCTATTTTCCAGTAAAGTTGTTTTTCTGATGATATATTGCACATCTTCTTCTATCTTTTCATTCTTTTGACTTTGTTTTATTGTTTCTTGATGTTTCATGAAGCCATTAGCTTCCAGCTGTCCAATTCTAATTTTTGTTTGTTTTATTTTTTTTTCTTTTTTTTGGTGAGGCAATCAGGGTTAAGTGACTTGCCCAAGGTCACACAGCTAGTACGTGGCAAGTGTTTGGTCTGAGGCCAGATTTGAACTCAGGTCTTCCTGATTTCAGGGCCAGTGCTCTATCCACTGCGCCACCTAGCTGCCCCCTCCAATTCTAATTTTTAAGGAATTATTTTCTTTAGTTAGATTTTTGTACCTTTTTCCATTTTGCTAATTCTACTTTTTATTTTCACCAGTGAATTTTTGTACCTCTTTTTCCATTTGGCCAGTTCTGTTATTTTCTTCAGTATTTTTATGTCTCTCTGTCTTTTTTTTTTTCACCAAGCTGTTAGTTGTATTTTAATAATTTTCTTCCTTTGCTCTTATTTCTTTACCTAATTTTTTCTCTACCGTTCTGATTTCAAAAATAATTTTTAGCTCTTCGAGGAATTCTTGTTGGACTTGTGTCCAACTATTTTTTTTCTTGAGGTTTTGCTTGGAGCTGTTTTGACTTTATTATCTTCTGAGTTTGTGTCTTGATCTTTCCTGTCACCACAGATTTTTTTATGGTCCGGTTCTTTTTTTGTTTGTTCATTTTTCAACAATATTCCTAATTTTGAACTTTATATTAAAGCTGGGCTCTGTTACTGGCATGGAGAGTGGGGAAAGACACTGTTTTAAGCTTCAGGCTTTTTTTGCACTGCTGTTTTCAGAGCTAGTTCTAGGGGCTTGGAAGTTTTCAGTGCTTCCGAGATTGTATGATTTGCGGAGAGTTGTGGTCACTGTTCCCCTGGTCTTTGCTCTGGTCCTTACCCTGGAAGAGGGCCCCTGATCTCTTGGGATTACAATCAGTACTGCTCCTCAGGACCCTTACCCCCTTGGAACCCAAAGTGGTATTGTTTCTCAGGATTCTCACTCCTCTTGACCAAAAATGCTCCTTTCTGCCCTTGAACTATGACCCAGAACTGGCATAGGCAATGGAGCTGCCAAATAGTGTCTGGTCCTATGACCAGTGCTGGCACAGGGTCTCTTGTAATTTCTTTCTGACCAGTTGCCAGGTCCCCATACTGTCTCTGGTTTGAGAGCTCCTGAAGCTTCTTCTGCTTTGTTGCCATCACCTGGTCTCGCCACTGGTGTTTCATCCACACGGGCTCCAAGTCAGCCTCCATCCCTGGGTCATAGATCTCTCTTTCTGATCTCCTAAGGTGTCTTGGGCTGAAAGAATGTTCACCCTGATCTTTTGTTGCTTCTGCCACCCCAGAATTCTATTTGAGGTTGTTTGGAGAGGAATCCTGGGAGAGCTTGACTGAGTGCCTGTTCTACTCTGCTATCTTGCTTCCACCCCCAGAAATCCTAGTTCCTTTTTCCATGTTTTGCTCACTTAAGTTCCCCTATTCTTTTGGTCATATGGGATTGTTTGCTTTCCTACCACACAGTGATGAAGGAACTGACAATCAGGAGTTCCCAAAGTTCAGCTGCCTGTCCAATCCCATCAAACCCTGTGAGCTGTCCTCTGTATGAGGAATGAGGGAGGATTGTGTCCCATGAGAATATTTGCTCTTGGAAAGTTACCCAAACTTGCTTCCAATGGGACCAGATATACCATGAGAAAAGCTATTCCTGACCTCCTTATTCTGGGAGAGAGCAAGCCCTTCATTAGAATGAAGACTAACATAGCATTTGTATAACTTTTTTAAAAATAAGAAAAAAAAGTGTGTGCCAACTTTGTTAAGGATGTGATTTCACTGAAGCTCTGGAATAGTTTTGGATTTGTTTAATTAGAATGTGTAATAAGCTCAGTTTCTCCCACCAGGTGGCATCCTTCTTTAATGTTTGTGGAAAACTATGGGCAGCCTCCCCTGCACCCAGAAGGCCAGGCTAATTTTGTGATGCCAGGTCATTGGGTGGAGCTTGAAAGGCCAAGGGAAAGCTAGGAGGAATTGATGATAGATATCCTGGATGCAGGAAGGAGGTGGGACAGCAGGATATTTGTACTGTCTACCCACCCTTCATCCTGTAAAGTATGAGCCACCCTTCAGGCCACTGGACAGATGCCCAGATACCTCCAAGGGCAGTCCAATTCTGTGGAAGGATTGTGCTTTTGTTATGCAGGCTGTGATAATAACATTTAGCTTTCTCATGAGTGGTATCTGCAGAGCATGGTGCTGTGGGAAAAGAGTTGAATTTGGGGTCATAAGGACCTGAGTTCTAGTCCCAGCTCTGTCACAAACTACTTTTGTGACTTTGGGCAAGTCACTTAACTCATCTGCAAAATTATGGAGTTGGATTAAATAATCTCTAGGATCCCTTTAAACTATAGCTATGTGGTCATATAATGCCAATGTTAGCCTAATAGGTGGTCAGGAAGTTCAAGGTTGGTGAATGGGATCCCTCCTTTTTATACATAGATCAACTTATACCATTCCTCTGCTCAAAACTTTTCAGAGACTTCCTGTTGCCCGATAGAGAAAGTATAAATATCTCTGCTTGGCATTTGAGTTAATTCACAATCATGCACCAACATACTTTTCCAATTTTGTCTCACACCACTCTCTTCATTATATTTGGCCTTCTACCCAAATTGGATGACTCACTGACCCCCCATATATGCCCTGTATTTTCCCACATCCAAGTTTTGTTCATTCTGCTTCCCAAGGTCAATGGTATGCCATCCAGGAAGCCCTCAGACCTGACACAGCATGTTGTTTGTAGCTCTCTTAGGCCTTTATGTGTTGGTTTGTATTATAATTGTTTATGTAGGTGTCATTTCCCCTATCTAGTCTAGAAACTCTTTAAAGTCAGGGAGCCTGTCTTAGCTAAACCTTGCCAGAACTTGGCACAGTGTTTTACACACAATTGATACTTTGTAAAATTTTAAAATTTAATTGAAACCCCAAAGAAGCACGGAAAGCTAAGACAAATCACTCATTTTTTTTAACTCTGCATTTATATACAGGTGAAAATCAACATCATAGAATTTTGACTTAGAAAGGACTTCAGAGATTTCCTTATTTACAGATGGGGAAGCTAGAACCCTTGTAGCGATTAAGTGACTTGCCTAAGGTCAGGCAGGTAGCTAGTCTTGGACTGTGACCCTGATCTTCTGATTGAATCTAGGACTCTTTCCTTTGAATTACATTTAGGAAACCAAATCCTGAGGAAGCTCTGGGGGAAAGGAAAATGAGCTAGACTGATATATCTAATTAGATTTGAAGGGGCACCAAGAGGTCTGCCTATCCAAAAGCAGCCCTTCCATTGCCCAGCCAGTGACTGACATTCTCAGTAATTAGTATTACTCAATATTTAGTATTACTTTTCTGACTTCTGAAAATTAAACGCTGTCGCTCTATGCTGAGAAGATTAAGGCATTAGCCAATTAACAGTTGAGCACTTAAGCTGGGAATTATGAGTTTCAGTTCTGTCACCAACTTGTGTGACCCCTTAGCAAGCCACTCAAATAATCTCATCTGTAAAATGGGAAAACAATATTTGCTCTGCATGCCTCATAGGAAGGTTGTAAGAATGAAAGGTGACAAGAGAGAAAGCTAAGAAAGCAAGGTGTCTTATTGTCACATCAGGACTGGTTAATTTATCAAATTAGCTCTTCCTTTATAAGAGACTGGCACAGTTTGATGTTACAGAGGGAAAGGGCTGTACCATGGAATGATACTGGGGAAGATAATCTTGGGTAGAGTTTGGGTTCTGGAAGGGGAGGAGGCCCTGTGTAGTGAGGGGGCAGAACGAAGTTGCCAAATGTTGAAGAGAGAAAGAAGAAGAAGAGAAGAGGAAGTCAAAGTGGGACAGTGCTTAACTTTGAACACATCATATTAACCTAGGACCAGCCTTAGTAATAGAGCATCTCCTGGCTAAGAGACCCCTATTGCTCCCCTGGGAGTTACAGACTATGGGGTTGGTTCATTTGTGGATTGACGGCTCTCTTCTGCTTGAAGTGATGTGAACACATCTATAAAATGAGGGGTGTCGGGCTAGATAATCTTTTAGGTGTCTCCTAGCTCTGTGGATCAGTGGAAAGAGAGATTGGGAATCAAAGAACCTAGGCTCAAATCCCAATTCTGTTACTTAAACCCATGTGACCTTAGACAAATTACCTAACTTCTCTGGGCCTCAATTTTCTCATCAATAAAATGGGGGTGTTGGACCTCTGAGGTTCTTTCCAGTTCTAAATGTATGATCCTAGCATGATAAAACTGATATTTTATACATAACTTTAACATTTGCCATCCACTTTATATACATTATTTCATGTTCCTTAAGGTCTATAGCCCTCTAAATGAGCTGTCACTCCTGAGGCCATTCTGTACCTACCACAGGCAAGTCACTTAATCTCCTTGGGCCTCAGTTTCCTCATCTGTAGAATGAGGGGTTTGGACTCGATGGCATTTGAGATTTCTTCCAGTTTTAGAACTTTGATCCTATGGACTTGTTCCCTGGGGCCTGGATCAAGACTGAACTGTCTTCCAGAGGTGGGAAAGGTAAGGAGTCATGCATCCAGATGTTCACCCACTGTACAATGGTATCTTTTCTTTTTTTAATCAGCTTTTTTAAAAAATATTTTTAAATAGTATTTTATTTTTTCCAATTATATATAAAGATAATTTTTAACATTCCTTTTTAAAATAAAATTTTGACTTCTAAATTTTTTCCCTCCTCCCTAAGATGGTAAGCAATTTTATATAGATTATATATGTACAACCACATAAAATATATTTCCATATTAGTCATGTTGTGAAAGAAGACACAGAACAAAAGGAAAAAAAAACACAAAAAAAAGTGAAAACAGTATGCTTTGATCTGTTCAGACTCCATCAATTCTTTCTCTGGATGTGGATAGACTTTTTCATTATGAGTCTTTTGGAATTGTCTTGGATCATTGTATTGCTGAGAAGAGCTAAGTCAATCAAAGTTGATCATCACACAATGTTGCTGTTATTGTGTACAGTACAATACAATGGTTCTGTTCACTTCACTTTGCATTAGTTCACATAAGATTTTTCTGAAATCAGCCTGCTCATCATTTCTTATAGCACAATAGTATTCCATCACAATCATATACTACAACTTATTCAGCCATTCCCCAATTGATGGGCATCCCCTCAATTTCCAATTCTTTGCCACCACAAAAAGAGCTGCTATAAATATTTTTAGTTTGTTTTTATTTATTAATTAATTTTAAACTTAAATACATAAGAAAGGAAAAAGAAACCTATTATAAACTAAATATTAAAACTTAAATACAAAATAAGAAAAAATCATTGCCATGTGCACAGCATAATGTAAGAGGATTCAAAGTATACAGCAATAAATTTCTATTTCAAGAAAGCCTATGTAATAAATACTACACATTGTATTCAGAGCTGTCCATCTTTTTCTTTGCTTCCTTGTAGGTTGTACTTTTTACTTTGTTCTTTTTGCCCCCCTTTCTCCTCCTCCTGTCCCCCAAGTAGGTACAATTAAGCTCAGATATTTTATACACACACACAAATACATATACATACATTTACATATATATTCATATATACATACATATATATACTTACAAACATACATATATATACACACAAAGATATATACCTGCATATACACATACATAGGTACACTTACATACATATACCTATATTTAGATATGTATAATCATACTCATATGTAGACATATACATTCATATGCATGTATGTAAGACTGTACTATACTTATTTGTCCATGTTTCCCTGAGGATAGATAACCTCTTTCTTCATAAATTTGAGTCTTATTTTTCTAAGTCCAGCAACTCATCATTTCCTGCATCAAAGCAATATTCCAACCTTGTACTGTCCAGCTATTTTAAATAGTCTAAAAAATATTGATTAAAATGACTGACATATGGTGTAGTTTCCCTATTTTTCTCTTATGATTAAATCTATTTTACCTTTAACTTTGTGTGAGATCCTGATTACTACCCTTGTTTTTTTGCCCTGATAAATTCTACTCCTGATTTTTAGTTTATGTTTGTGTGTATCTCTTATTTCCTATCCCTCCTGACTCCTCTACTTTACTTCTATCTACTAACTTGCCCTCCTATTACTTAACCTACTCCCCTCCTAGGATCCCTCCCTTACTCTCCCATTCCAGTTAATATAAATAGCTTTCTATTACCCCCCTCCCCTTATCCTATTCCTTCACTCTCCTCTCTAAAAATCTCTAACTTATCTTCTCTTCCCTCCTTATCCCCTTAGTCTTTTATTTCATTCTGAATTTAGAAGACCCTTATACCTATATATGTATGTATGCATGCATGCATGCATGCATGGTTCTATCTTAAACCCATTCCCAATGAGAGTAGGGTTCCAGAACTATCAGCCCTCTTCTCCCATCTAATTCCTCTGTCAGTTCTTCCTCTTGAACCTCATTTGTATAAAATAATTACTCTTTTTACCTGTTCCTAGACAGTTTTACTTTTTAAAATCATGTCATACTCAGGTCTACCTCCATCTTTCTTGTGAGCTATCCAATTACTAATAACGATCTGAGACATATGTTTTACATTCTCTCATATAAAAGGTAAACAATCTGTCCTTATTGAGTTCCTTGTAGTTAGTCTTTGATAGGTACCTTATCTATTTCTCTTGTATCTTAAATGTCAAATTTTCTATTAAGTTCAGTTTTTTTAAAAATAATCCTAAAAGTCTGACAATTCATGAAATGTCCATCATTTTTGTTCAGGATTATGCTTAACTTTGCTGGGTATGATATTTTTGGCTACAACCCCAGTTCTTTTGCTCTTGCAGTCTTTTAGTGTCACTGCTAGTAGGTCTTGTATGATTCTAATTGTGGCACTGCCATATTTAAGTTGTTTTTTTCTTTTTTTTCCCCTTAATTTATTTATTTTTACTTTTCAACATTCACTTTCACAAGATTTTGAGTTCCAAATTTTCTCCCCATCTTGTCCCTCCCCCCACCCCAAGATGCGTGCATTCTGAATACCCCTTTCCCTAATCTGCCCTCCCTTTTATCTCCCCCCTTCTCGTATCCCTTTACCCTTCTATTTTTAAGTTGCTTTTTCTTGTTGCTTGTAATATTTTATCCTTGACCTGGGGGTTTCAGAATTTGACTGCGATATTCCCATAGGCTTTCCTTGTAAAATTTCTTTCAGGTGATGACTGGTGAATTTTTCTGTTTCTACGTTCCCCTCTGTTCTAATGCTTCAAGACAATTTTCTTTAATTATTTCTAGTATTATTGTATCAAGATTTTTTTTTTGATCGTAGCTTTCAGGTAGTCCAATTATTCTTATGTTCTCTCTTCTTGATCCTGACACTGTCCAGGAAGTGAAAGTTCCTGTGGCTGGGGCTGAAAGCTACCTCTTAACCCAGCTGGCCTCAGGGCTTGCTGTTTCAATGAAACTAGCCTGGTGGTGTTTATTCTTCATAGGGACCAAACCTTGGTCCTAGAATTTTTTTTTTTCAGATCTTCTGCAATTGTCCCAGGAGGACCCCTGTTCTGCTCCAACTCTTGTTCATTTTTACTGCTTTTATGTTTGCCATGAGGTGCTATTTTACCTTGTTTGTGGGGGAAATCTGAAGAGCTTGGAATTTTCTGACCTACTCTGCCATCTTCCCAGAATTCTCTCCTATACAAGTAGGTCCTTTTCCCTTTTTTATGATCTCTTTTGGATACAGACCTAGTAGTGGTATTGCTGGATCAAAGGGCATGCACAGTTTGATTGTCCTTTGGGCATAGTTCCAAATTGCTCTCCAGAATGGTTGAATCACACTGGTACCTTTTCAAACTTAGTGGTGGTTAGTGTGCCCTTGAGGAACTTTCACTAACCATGTCTGAAATAGGAACCAGAAAGATCCCTGCTGTGTTTTCCCAGCTCTGCATCTTGCTATCTTGGAATTTCTGCACTCTGGATTTTTCTTACTATTTTCTTCATGTTTCATTGATTATTAACAAAAGAACATTTTACCCATATTTGCAGCTATCCACAATTTGGATACCATTGGAAATCATCACCTTTGGGAGGAAATTAAAAGTTCAGTAGCAGGTAGATGACAGTTATTGTTTGTCCTTCATGCTCGGAATGTTGAGGTGAAGGTACAGTGTGTTCGACTGCAACTGGTCAGTCCAATGTGAGCTCAGAAGACTCTACTATAGGTTGGGCACAAATATCCATTGGAACATTTGGGGTGGAGATATCTCTAGATTTGCATACCTCACATTTCTTTTGTGCTTCTGAGGTTCTGCTTTGCTCATAGAGGATGGCACCTTCTTTGATTCAGGCATGCCATGCTGGGCAGCTCCTGTGCCAGTGTCTGGACAGTCTACCAGCACCATGCCAAAAAAACTGAACCACTTCTGCTTGAATTGTCATAGGAAGATTCTGAAGATTAACATAAGGTATAGGCCTCTGATGTCCTCTCTCAAGATAGATGAAAGTAGATAGGGATGGATGACTTATCGAGAAGTACACGGGCCTGTGCTTCTCTGATTTTGAGATCCGGCCCTAAAACAGAGAGTAGTACTGGAAATATCCTAGAAAGGAAAATGCTCTCTCTGCCTTGGGCTATATGGCACAAAAGGGAAGCTGGTTATAGTCTTAGCTAACAAAACCAAGGAAGGAAAAGCAGAAGAAGTGGAATCTGGTGAAATAAGACAAAAGAAAATGGCAAAGAAAATCCACGGGACCTGGACTGGCATGTTTTCCATTTGTTAAAGATAGGTTGCCAGTGGAAATCTTTTGACACTGTCTCCATATTTCCTAAATGTTAACATGTGTGACAATCTATGCAAATGTTAGCATTTAGTCATTTCTGCAGCCCTGTGCACATTTAGAGAGCTGTATAAATAACCACAGAACTTTGCTGGAGCAGCCACGCTACCCTGATTACAGTTTCTGGGACACTTTCTAACTGAATGACCTGGAATAAATCCTATTTGATTTGGATTGTGTAGAAGAAGCACAGATAAACTTGCCTAGTTATTCAACTAAGCAAGTAAGACATATTCAGTTCTCTCTTGCTTTCTCTCTTCTCCCTTCCTTCTCTTTCTCCCCTCTCCTGCCTTCTTCCTCCTCCCTCTTCCTTCTGTCTCTTTGAATTGGAAAGGGCTCAGAGAAGCCAGTGCTCAGCTTCCCAGGGTCCTGTGCCAGAAAGTAAAACAGGTCAAATTATTAAAAAGAAGAAAAATGAGTGCTTCTTGGCAAAATAGGGAAAACAGATGTGAAGGTATGGCTTTGCTATCTCCAATAACCTCCACTGCCTGCTGAATTGCACCCTGTATGGGGCTGGATAAATATGAGCTTCTGTCACCATAGCAAGGGCTTATAGTTAATTTAATGCCATCATATTTTGGGGGGAGCCTAAATTCGCTTCTCCTGTGACCCTCCTTCCATAAATCTCAAATCTGAAAAAAATTATTGGCCATCTGGTAACATGATTTATTCTTTAGCACCTTCCCAAATGGATTTTTCAGGGATATTAAAGGAGAGGAGTGGACATTGAAGCCAGATATATGGTTTCACATAATATAAAGCATTTCACTGAAATTCGCTTTATTAGTGTGTTGCCTTGAGGGTGGAGCCTACTCTGAAATAAATCCTGCATAAGACACAGATGGGGCCTCTGATTAGGAATTGCTGTGGGAATTCCTTACATCTGGTGGGGCAGCACAAATGGTTAGAGGTGCTATTCTCCTTCCAATATTTTGTTATTTATTCACTAGAGTGATTATAAAGAAATGTCCACTTCCCTAGTACAGCCTCAGACATTGGTTAGGTAGTTCTGTGACTCTAATTTGAAAAAAATTCTTGGAAGTTTGCCCTAAAAGTAGGGTCCTTCTATATAATATCCGCCAGAAGGGAAAGTCATCCAATCTCCAAATTATGTTGGGTTATTTATCTTTTTAATATTGTAATATTATTTTTAAAAAGTGCTTAGCACAGTGCCTGGCACATAATAGGCACTATATAAATGTTTATTCCTTCCCCTCCTCCTAGCCACCTCTTCTCCCTTATTGGAAGGAGTTTACTCATTGGGAGTCATAGCTATATTAGGTAGCATTTGTTTACCACTTTAGGATTCACAAAGTGCTTTATGTGTGCTTTCTCATTTGATCCTCACAACAACCCTGTGAAGTAGGTGCTATTATTATCCCCCCAGCAGAGGGAAATGAGGCAGGAAGAGGTTAAGTGACTTTCCTAACGTCATACCACTAGTAAATGTCTGTGGTCAAATTCAAACTCAGGTCTTCCTGACTCCACAACTCTGCCCAGTATTCTATTTGCTGCACCACTTAGATCCCAATTCCAATGAAATCCCAAGTCCAGTCCTATGACATCCTATCATTCCCCAGTAGGATATAAGCTCCTTGAAGACAGTAATTGTTTTTCTTTTTTTTTGCCTTTGTATCCTCAGGCTCCCCAGCCCTGATAGCCCAATGCCTTGCATATAGTAGAAAATAAATATTTGCTTAAATTGAGTTGAGAAATTTTTTGCTTGTTACCTTCACTATGAAGGCTCTGGTGCTAAGGATATCTAGGACCATATGTAAGAGATCAGAATTTTATCCATTTGTTCTCCATATCTTGGGCTTTTGTAGTTATTTATTATTATTTCAATTCAAGTTTTATGGGAGTTATCATGCCTCTGAATTATCTCATCTAGGACTCTTCCCTGGAAGATATTACTTTGGATTTCTGTATAATGAACCAATCAGCCCTGAACTTTACGAGGTGCTATGGGGGATAAAGGAGATACAGAACTCACGAGAGACTTTAACTCTAACTGAAAGGACAAGACTAACCTACATGGAAGAGAAAAATAGAAAACAGTATGAGTCAGTGTATGCTCAAGTGCTAAATTGTGTGGTACAGATGATTCATGCTCTAAAAGTTCACTTAAGGGGCAGTCAAGGACAGTTGTAGTTGAAATTTTCAGGAGGGAATCAGACTTTATTTGGGCCTTAAGGATGGGTGAGATTTGTCCAGACAAAAGAAACGGAGGGAAAGCATTCTGGGTAGGAGTGACTGGGGTAAAGGTTGGGGGAAACTTTATGAGCAAAGACGTGAAAGTGAGCATGTATCAGTAGAGGACCACTGGACTAGAGCAAAAGATGTGCATTGGGGAGTAGCTGCAAAAAGTCAAAGGGAAAAAGACAAGTGATCCTATTTTTCAATCATGTCAATGAACAGTGACTTTTTTCTTATACATAAAAGTCTCCAATCGGAGATTCTTTGGGCCCTCATTTTAATTCATCTTAATATTGCTGGCAATATGATAGATGAGTAAATGGTCTCTCCTTTGTTACTGGGACTCAATCCTCACTTGTTTTTTGGTGAGGCAATTAATTGGGGTTAAGTGACTTGCCCAGAGTCACACAACTAGTGAGTGTTATGTGTCTGAGGTCAAATTTGAACTCAGGTCCTGCTGACTCCAGGGCTGGTGCTCTATTGCGCCACCTAGCTGTCCCCTAATCCTCACTTGTTAAAAAACAACAACAACAACAACAACAACAACAACAACAACAACAGTAACAACAACAACAAAAAACAACTCACTTTGTTGTTGTACTGCTTTATAATTTTAACTTTTGATATTTTGATGATTACTGCTTTATAATTTAATTTAACAAGCATTTACATATAAAATATCTCAAAAGTTTTTGGTACTGGTTAAAAATACAGAAGTAGATAAGGAAGAATCAGGAATAATTTAACTCAGTAATCCAGTATTTGATAAATGAGAACATAAATTACTTGGGGAAATACTTTCTCTTTATAAAGAATACTGGGAAAACTTAAAATTGTTAGAATTTAGGTATAGAAAAATATCTTATACCATTCATGAAAATAATATAAAAATAGATATGCCACTTAAATGTTAAAGGTCACATCATGAAAAATTAGAAAAGAGCAAGGGCAGCTATCTTTCATAGCCCTATGGCTATGAAAAATCTGTGGTGAGAGTTCTTAACCAAACAAAGGATATAGGCAATCACAAAAGATAAAACAGATATTTCTAATTACATGATTGGAAAGGTTTTGTATCTCTACTCCAAACAAAAACAAACAAACAAATTAAAACCAAAATTGATCAAGATAGGAAGGGAAACTATCAATCGAGAATAAAGTCTTTGCATCAAGTATCTCTGATAAGGGCTTGTTATCTAAGAGATATAGAGAGTTAATACAAATATTTAAGATCAAGAGCTGTTCCCCAATGAGCCAAAGGATAAGAACAAACATTTCCCAAAAAGAGAACTGCAAACTATGAACAACCATATAAAATTGCCGCATGTGATTAATGAGAAAACAAATTAACACAGGTTTCATTTCACACCAAACAAATTAGAAAAGAGAGCAAAAGTAGGGAATCACCAGTGATAGAGAAGCGGTGGGAAGACAGACACTCAAATATACTATTGGTAGATCTGTGAATTGATCCAACCATTTTGGAAAGCAATTTGGAATTAGACTAAGAAAGTAACTTATATGTCTATACCCTTTGACCCAGAGATCCTACTGCTAGACATATACCCTAAGGAGGTCAAAGATAGGAAGAAAGGCTCCATATATGCCACAAAATTCACAGTGGCACTTTTTGTGGTAGCAAAAAGATGAAAACAAAATAGAGGCCTAATGACTGGGGAATGACTAAACAAACTGTAGCATCTGAAGGTAATGGAATGTTACTACTTCATAAAAAATAATGACTAGAGAAGATCTATATGAACTGATGCAAAATTAAGTTAAGTACAGCCAGGAAAATAGTATACTCAATGATTACATCAGTGTAAATTAAAATAGCAACAATAAAACCCAACAAAACTGAGTGCTTTGTAATTATAATGATCTAGTTTAGCTTTAAAGAAGAGATGAGAAAATGCATCTCCTAGAGGTGAAGGACTGCAGATGTGGAACATTCCCTATGATATCATTGGTTAATTTTGCTGAACTACTTTTCTTCTTTTTAACTTTCTTCATTATACAGGTTCATTTGTTGGCAGGGCTGGAGAGATATATTTGGAAATTAAGGTCATGTAAAGACAAAAGATATCAACAAAAATTTTTAAATAAAAAAGAAACTTCTCCATCCTCAGACACTTACTAGCTGTGTGACCCTGAGCAAATCGCTTAACCCGGATTGCCTCCAAAATAAAAGAAAATACTTCTTGAACTATGGAATGACAAGATTAGACTTGTGAGTTAGGAATATCAATTTAGCAACTGTTTGAATTGCAGAGATGAGGTCAATTAAGAGGCTATCGAAGTTATCCAAATGAGAAGAGATGAAGGCCTGAACTAGGGTGACTGTGGTGTGAGTAGAGAGAAGGTGGTGAATGTGAAAGATGCTGAGGAACTACAATTATCAAGACCTGGTAGCTAATTGGATATGAGTAGGTGAAGGAGAGCGAAAAATTGAGGATGACTTCAGGGTTTTAAACTTGGATAACTGGAAGAATGGTGGCAACTGTGACAATTTAGGGAATTAAGAGGAGAAGTGAGTTTATGGAGAAAGATGAATTCTGCTTAGATCGTGTTATGCTTGAGATGACTAAGGGATATTCAGGTGAAGATGACCAGCAGACAATTCATGATGTGGGACTGGAACTTGAGAGAGATAACCACTGGATCTGTGGTTTGGGGAATTAGTTGCATAGGGATGAGAGTTGAATCCTCAGACCTTATGAGAATACTGAGAGATATTATAATGAGAGAAAAGGAAAGGACCCAGAACAGAACCTTGGTGTACACCCACACATGTCAAGGGGAAGGAGAGGCTAAGTATAGGGGTAGTAATATGGATAATTATCCTTCAGAAAAAACTGAGGATTGATCAGATAGATAGGATGAGAGAAGCACAACAAAGTAATGTCATAAATATCCAGGGATGAGAGAATATACATAAAGAGAGAATGGACAACAGTGTCAAATACCAACAAGAGGCCAAGTTGGGTGAGACCCAAGGAAATGTCATTAGATTTAGCAATAAAATAACTGGTGATCTTGGAGAGGGCAATTTCAATCATATGATGGGGATGGGAGGCAGATTTCAAGTCTCTGAGGAATGAGTAGGAGGTGAGAAAGTGGAGGCAATGAATAGACAGATTTTTTTTAAAATAGGAGCTTAGCTGTTAAAGGAAAGAAAATAAATCTATGACTATAACTTGAAGGAACAGTGGGACCATGTGAAGGCTTTTTGGGACAGGGAAATTTTGGGCATATTTGTAGACAAGAAGGAAGAAGCTAGTGGATAAAGAGAGGTTGAAAATTAAGGAAAGACAGAGGATAATGGAAGGGGCCAACTTCTATAGAAGAGGAGAAGAGATGGTGTTGGGGCAAAGGAATATTCTTTGACACCTTTTAATTTTTCCTTTGAGGTTGAGACTTGTCATTTTCCCCATCCCAGTTCTTCCCATTCTCATTTCATTTTACTCTCCCACAGCGCCCACTTTAATTAAAAGACTAAAGGATTTACTATCTCTTCTCTGTTCATCTATAAGGTGGGTTGGGAGTTGCTTCTTCTCCCCCCTCCCCACCTCAAGTAAACTTTCAATGTATTATCCTCCCTACACAAGCTATTGAATCATTTCTAGGGAAGTGTGAGTGTTAGTTCAAATAATATTAATTCAGTTCTCCCTCTTAAATTTTTAGTTCCTTATTTACTTTTTGGCGTATGATGATTCCTCTTTGTTTCTCTTTTAATCATCAATCTCATTTCTTTTTTTTTAAACAATAGCCTATGAACATGAGGGAATTTATTTCACTGCTTAGTCTTTTTAAAAATAGATATACTCACACTTTTAGTTTTTATCTTGTTTAGAGTCATTGTAAACTGAATGTTCTTTTCAATTCTTTTTCTGTAGTGTCTCAAATATATCTTTTTGGTTGAAGGACTCTCTATATTTTTATTGATGATTAAGCCTAGCTTTTCAGCAGTAATACATACACACACATATATGTATATGTGTGTACGTGTATATATACATATCTATCTTTTGACATAGGCTATTATATTCCATTCTTTTCTCTGATTTATTGTGGCTGTAGAGTAATCCTGAATTATTTCAGTTGATATTCTTTCACAGATGAAGAAGTGGGGGTAGGGCTGTGGATGTTTATCCTGCAGAGGAGTTTCATGTGCAAATTTTTCTTTGGAAGTGATACATGATTTTGATCAGTACATTGTTGTAGGAATTTAAAGGTTCAGGATATTTTTTTCCTCATGTTACTTCTTACAGTATTTTTAAATACCCAGATTTTAAAAAATTACCATGTTCTTCTGGGAGACCTATGATCTTATTATCTCTGAACACCATATCTTCAAAGCTAATCTCTTTGGCTTATATAGAATTCATGTGCTCTTTCAAAATTAATGTCTTTTTATTCTCTTCTCCCAAATTTTCTTCTATATTTTTTGAATTCTAAATCTTTCATTTTCTTTTTCAGTATCTCTACTGATTTTAGGGGATTTTCATGTCAGATGTTTTATCTAAATTCTATACTCTGTTAATCTATTTTGGTTATCTATTTTGGTTAATTCCACTTTGAGAGCTCCAATTTCTTCACCAATTCCCATAATAATGTCTACTTTTAGAAGTTGTATTTCTCCTTTAAATTCTTCTGGAATTTCTGTTATTCTATGATCTTTGTGGTATCCATAGAATTTTCTTTTTCACTGGGGATTTGTCTTTAATTTTCTTTGTATAACATAATATTTGTCCACTACATTCTGGTCCTTAAATTTTATTTTTACTCATTTTTCCTTCTATCATTATTAATTTTACTGTTGTTTTATATGTTTAAGAACCAGGCTTATATCTAGCCTTTCTCTATTGGATGTTTTGTCTTTCATCCTTTTTCTTATATCCCCCTATATTGCCTCCTACATTCTCCAGGGCAATTACATTTATTCCTGGCTGACCTGAAAATTGCTTTTCTATTGCCCTACTGAAGTACCTGAGAAAGAGTCCTGTATATGTACCAGTTCCCAGCACATGTAAATATGGACACTCAAGGGTTGTAAAGAGAACTAAAGATCAGGATAGAGTTGATGTGGCTGTGAATTTATTGCCTCCACCCCTTTCTGAGTCCCAGCAAGTCTCTAAACTGGTCTGTGCAGTCTTGGGAGTGTATCCTTGGAATGGAAGTTTGTCAAATCCTCCTACTCTTCTTTTTCCACTGCAGAAGGACATCCTTTGGAGTTTTCCATATGTTCTTTCTCTCCAATTATGAGGCAATATTGGGTTCTCGTGTTATAATTCTTGTCATTCCTACTCACTAAATTAAACACTTGGTTGGGGGTAGGGAGGGGAATAAAACAAATCCCAGATCTGGAAGGGACCTTAGAGACCAGCTAATCCAACCCTCTAGATTTACAGATGTGTAACTTGAGGCTAAGAGAAGTAACTAACCCAAAGTCACCCACCTGGCTAGTGGCAGAGTTAGCACTAGAACCCTGGTATCTTGATTCTCAGACTAATTCAACAAACAACGAATGTTTCTCAAGTATTTTCTATTCACAGAAAAGTATGCTAGGTGCTGGGGATACAAAGATAAAAATGATAGATTGTCTTCAAGGAGCTTACATTCTATTGAGGAAATGGGGGTAGTTAAAATAAGTACTCTCACAAGAATAATATAGGCATTATGGGAAAAAGGAAATATCTAAAGTGTTCTAGGGACATTTGAGGAAGAAGAAAATAAATCCTTTCAGCTTGGTGTGGGAGGTTGGTGGGGATGAATAAAGTCTGCCCAGAGGAGGTGACAGCTTAGCCCAGGGCTTTTTCTAGTGTGCCACAGTAGAGTTACAAAGTATCACTGTCACCACATAATTCAGTAAATGGTAACCAGGTGTAGCTAGAAGTTAAATCAATTAGAGAGAATCTCTAGAAGTAAAAATTAATCCTAGAAGTGACCTAAAGGTCATCTAAATGATGACACCTGCCATAATGTTGGCATAGTTCTAACTATTTAAAGCAATAGCAACCTCTCTGGGTCTCAGATTCCTACTCTGTGTAATAATAACTGCCATTTAAGTAAGTAACCTCACTCTGCCACTACCCCTGTAACTATAGGGTCAGACAATGAAGAGGGAGTGGTCAAATTCAGTGTCTGATGGGGGAGTGAAAGAGGAAATGGCATGACTCAGCTATGGCAAGGGAATTCCACACCGACTGTAAGAGAGATACCAGAGCAGTATGGTGATGGTAGGTTTCTCATTGTTGAGAAGCAGTTAGAGGTCCTTGCTTGTGATGGGACAGCTGAATGGAGAAAAACCCAGGAAACAGCAAAATCAAGGAGGAGATAGCTCTTTGCCAGAGGTGGGAGCTTGAAAGCTGCTTTCTGATTGGATAAATCCAAAATGCACCTCAAACCCTAGATAATGAATTTGTGTTGCCCCACAGGGAGAGCCGGAGCTGAGGGATAGAGGATTACCAACATCCTCTGGGAACCATAGAGAACTTGAGACATCATCACCCTTCTGCCCAATAAGTTAAGCATGAGTTCTCCCCTCTCCCCCTCAGCTTTGGCTTCTTCCTCTTGAATAGATTCAGAATACTGGCTACCAATGCTACCCAGTGATGAAATATCTCTAGCAATTAAAAGTTGCAATATGCTTTACATACATTGTTTCATTTGAGCCTTACAAAAACTCAATGAGTTAAAGTACTACAAGGATTATTATCCACATTTTTTAGATAAGAACACAGAGAGTGAAGGAGATAAATGACTTGCCTATAGTCACACAGCTAATAAATAATAAATGTAATAATAATAGCAGTAGTAAGTAGTAACAATTACAATTACATTTATATAGGACTTGAAGATTTGCAAAACACTTTACAGGTGCAGCTAGGTGGTGCAGTGGATAGAGCACTGGCTCTGGAGTCAGGAAGACCTGAGTTCAGATAGGGTCTTAGACCAGATACTTGATACTTACTAGCTGTGTGACCCTGGGCAAGTCACTTAACCCCAATTGCTTCATGTAAGAAAAAGAAAACACTTCACAAATATTATTTCACTCGATCCTCACAATCACACTGTGAGGTAGGTGCTTTTTGCAGATTAGAAAACTCCTGTCATCAAAGACCTAAGATAGCATGGGGCATGGTAGATCCTTGATAAATTCTTCCTACTTCAATAATGAATAAATTGAGAATCATGGGATGTTAGAGCTAAAAGGGACCCTAGAGATTTTCTAGTCCAATCCCCAAATTTTATTACATGTGGAAAAACTGAGACCCAGAGAAGTTATTGGCTTGCCCAGCATCACATTGCTACCCAAGGGGCAGGGGCAGGGGCAGGATTAGAACCCAAATCTTACTTTTCTGGAACTATTTTGAGCAATGGAAACAACAGGAAATGGAGAGAGCTGTTCCCTACTTCTGTACCTACAACTGAGCTGTCCAGGTAGGCGCTGGACAAAATGGTCTCTGTGGTTTCCTTAAGCTCTTAAATAATGTGATTCTATGAGCTATGCCTGGTGTGTGTATGTGTATGTGTGTGTGTGTGTGTGTGTGTGTGCATGTGTGTAGGTATGTGCTCAAGATCTGTCATGCTATTGTGAATTTTATTTCTGTCCTTGAAAGAGAACATGAGAAATGTTCAAAACATCTGAAAACATTAGAATTGCCATAATGGGTGTGAACAATGGCCCATCCAGACCAATATTCTGTCTAGCTATGATGCAAAAGGTTGAGTTTTAGAAATAACAATAATAAAAAAATCCAAACAAGCTTCATTTAAAAACAGGTTGCAAGAGATCTCCATTATGAACAAGCCGACCTATGTACTCCCTCAGTTATTTTGATGATTCTTTCAAAAAATTTAGGTTTTGTGTTGTTGTTTTAAAGCCTGGGTATATTTCCAGCTTTATAAACCAAAGCATCTGTCTGAAACATCATCAGAAATATGAGAACTCAAACTAATTTCTCAGTTGGTTTTTCTGGGTGGAGGAGGGGAAATCACTATAGGATCTACTTCCTTTGGAAGGGATAGAGGGAACAAATGAACAAGGTCAGCATTGGTCACTTGCTCCTTGGTGCCTCAGTTTCCTCATCTATAAAATGAAGACATTGGACTGGATGACTTTTGAAGCCCCTTACAACTCTAAATCTATGATCCTTTGGTCCTGGTGGTTCATTTCAGCCTCTACTTCTCTTTTCCCCTCCCCACTCTTTTCCCCATGCTCTGCTCTTTAATGGATTCTCCCTTGGAAGACTCTCCTTTCGGGGTCTGCACTAACCTGTTAGCTCATATTTATTGAGCATATTTATTGCTCAAGGTCACATATGTAGTGTCAGAGACAGAGGCTCAACAGCCAAATAAAAGGCTATAGCTATTGATTGCACATGCTCTAAAGACTGAACCCCCATTATCCAATCTCTCCAAAACATGAGGAAAAGACTTTGTACATAAAAGCTCTACATAAATATGAATCATCATCATCATCATTATTATTATTTTCTCCTAATATCTAGCTGAATTGCTTGTACTAAAGAAAAGGAAAAGAGAATGGAGGGATAATTTATTATAATTTGGAGGCACTACCTTGGGAGAGTAGGTCTTAATGGGGCATTAAATTAGGGGACTTCAGACAGGTCCACTTTGCTCAAGGATTTTGGACATCGGAAGGAAAGCTGAGGGGTTGAAAGAAGAAGGGATAAGGGATGAAGAGGAGAACCAACAGGGGCAGTAGCAGGGACAAATTTAGAGGACTCATTTTTAAATCTTTCAGGACAAAGTTTATCGAACAGCCTTAAGAGTTGGAAAGGACCGCAGAAACCCAAACATGAATAAAAATATCACTTACCACATGCCTGTTAGCTAATCATCTGATCTTTGACTGAAGGCTTATGATTAACACATTTTTGAATCTTCCCTAACATTTAACACAAGGACTTGAATATAGGAGGAACTTAATAAATGCAAATTGAATGAATTGATGAATAAATAAATGAATGGGATGACACAGTTTTGCCAAAGTAGACTCTGGCATCAGCAGTCCTGGGGATTGTTTCATATTTTCTCCAATTGGGAATCTTCATAAAGAACTTCCCTTGGAGGCTAATCTTAGGATATATCATATGGCAAGTGGAGTTTATCTACTGATACCTTTACTTTTTTTGTTCCATGCCTCTGTAACTCCAGGTGCCCACTGCTTTCTAGGGTACTCTGGCTGCCCAGGGCACCTGTCTTGATACTATCCTATCAAACCTTCTTAGAACTACTTAGCTATGGAACTTTGGGCAAATCACTTGACCCCATCTATAAAATAAGGATAATTAAACCTGAATACCTACTTGTGGTGAAGAACAAATAAGATATATTCACCTGTAATCAAGGGGAAAACCATGAAAAGATCAGTCGAAGATACAGGATTAGGCTCATCTAGACAGAAAGTGTGTTATCTGCCATGTGCTCACAGTCACATGGCATCCAGGATGAAGGATAAGGCCAGCCCTCCTTCTCCCATCTCACATGGGAAATGGCTTAATCAATCAATGTTTTGATGTGATCCACAGCCAGAAGGGTAGAAAGAACTGAGAGTGGCCTTCTCCTTTAAAAATATCCGCAGCTAATAAGGGGACTTGCCCATCACCTCAAAGTGCTAAGATCTTCAGTACAGAGACATTTATGACTGGACGCAGTCAGGAAGAGTGGCTTTGGGCATGTCCAGGGATAGTCCTGGTTATATATCACAAGGCAGTTGATTGGTTCATATTGGGCCCCAGATTTGCTACATCTAATTAATACTTAGATTGTTGTTGTTGTTTGGTTGTTTTTCAGTCATCTGATTCTTAGTGGCCCCTTTTGGAGTTTTTTTTTTTGGTAAAAACACTGGAGTGGATTGCCATTTCCTTATGTTCATTTTAAATATGAAGAACTGAGGCAAATTGAGGTTAAATGACTTGCCTAGGGTCACACAGCTAGTCTGATGCTGGATTTGAACTCAGGAAGATGAGTCTTTCTGACTTTAGGCCCAGCACTCTATCCACTATGCCTAACCACCTAATACCCCAATATGTAAGTAAAAAAGACTCCTATAAGATGAAACAGGCAGACAGTTCTGAGTATGTATCACCTTCAAAATCAAGAAACATTAAGATATAACAGAAAGAAGTATCAACTTGGAATTTAGGATTCTGGATTTAAATCCTGGCTCTGACAGGATAGGTGAGCAAGAGCAAGTCACTTCACTTTTTTTTTTTTTTTTGGCAATTGGGGTTAAGTGACTTGCCCAGGGTCACACAGCTAGTGAGGTCAGTTTTGAACTCAGGTTCTCCTGACTCCAGGGCTGGTGCTCTATCTACTTCCCCATCTAGCTGCCCCAACTTCACCTTTTTAAGCCTCAGTTTCTTCATCTGTTAAAATGAGTATAATACTTGCAATACATCTATTTCATAGAGTATTTATGAGGAAAGCTCTTGGTAAACCTTAAAGTACTATATAAATGTGAGTTGCCCTTTAATTTTTTTCAAAAGATCAAATTAGATCAAGTATGTGAAAGTTCTTTGTAAGCTGAAAAGCTGGAGCCAGGGCAAAGCATCCCTCCTGTTCTTGTCCACCACAACAGAACCTGTTTTTTTTTTTTTTTTTATTCCATTCTGTCAGCCAGAGAAAAGCTCTGCTAAAGGTGACAGCAAGATGACATGGAAAGTTGACATTGAAAGGTTCACATTCATTTTGTTTGTTTGTTTTGGGGGATAATTTATTGATATATTATGTCTTGGCACAACAGACACTCCTCAGCCAACCCGCAAACAGTACTCCTAACGAAATGCCTTCACCAAAAACAAGTTAGTTTAGTGACTCGTTGATTATTGATTCAGAGCTGGCAGGGATCCCCTCATAGATCTTCTCGTCTAAACATCTACATTTTATTTATAAGGGACCTGAGGCCCATTGAGGTGGCTGAAATAGATTGTTTAACAGCATTTCAGAAAGGATGCCCTCTTTGACAGAAAGGTACTAAGATTCAACAAGTTTGTTGTATTTTTATTTACATTGTTACAGGTAGTGGACAGAGGGTTGGACAGAGAGTAGGAAGTCCTAAGTTGAAGTACTGTCTCTGATGTGTGTTAGCTATGAGACCACGGACAAGTCACTTAATCTCTCTGAGCATCAGTTTCCACATTTACAAAATAAAGATAATAATAGTAATAATAGTAACAATTATTATTATATCCCTCACAGGGATATTTTGAGGCTCTAATAAGGCAATATATGTAAGACACTTTGTCAACTATATAAACATATAAATGTTTATCATCATCATCTATATGTGTATATATACATATATATATATTCATTTGGCTCTGCTTCCTTCATTCTTCATCATTTCATACTCAAGTCTTCCCATGTGTCTCTGAGCTCTTCATAATTATCATTCCTTACATCCAGTAATATTCCATTATATTATTACACAATCATAGATTCTCCAATCCTTGTGCACAGATTTTATTTATAGCTTTTTGTTATCACAATGATGCTGCTATGAACACTTTGGGGTCTGGTCTTGATCTCAATAGTCTCCTTGAGATCTAGTCTCAGGAGTGATATCTTGGAGTCAAAGTCAAACAATATAGTAGTTTTTGTCGCAAAGTTTTAAATTGTTGCCCAGCAAGGTGGAACCAATTCATAGTTTAACCATCTGGGAGTTGGTGCGCCTATCTTTTTATAGCTCCTCCAACAATAAGTTTTCTCATCTTTTGGCATCCTTGCTAGTTTGATGAATGTGAGTTGATATCTCAAGGTTGTTTTAATGTCCATTTCTCTGATTAACAATGATTTTTGAACACTTTCAGGTGGTTAGTTATACATACCAGGGGTGTGTGTGGCAAGGGTGAGGGGAGGGGGGAGAAGAGTCCTCTCTCCTCTGCCTCCCATCCCTATTCCAGGACAGGTCTCTGATTATTTACTTTTTTTTTTTTGGCCACTAAAACTTTTTTTTTTAAAACCTTGCGGCTATCCATTTCATTTTTTTTTAAATAAAAAGCAAGTAACTAGTTGTAGATGAATTTCAATTAGTTTCAATTTCTTTATGTATCTATACTAGTTAAAAAAAATTAAAACCTTTTCTTGCCTGGTCCAGATTAGGGTGTGATTGATGAGATTCCTTCTTCATTCCCATCCATTTATTTGATTGACCTTCACCTATGAAGCCCCAGTTACAATGAATACTGTTTTTCCCTCTCCTTTTTTTTTCTTTCTCTAGGCTATTTCTTTTTTGAACATTTCTCTTCTTCCCCTTTCAGAAGAATGTAAGCACTGGATCATCCCCTACGCCTTTCAAAGCTAGTCAGGCTTGTTTGTCTTAAGTCATAGCATCACCGAGTCCTATATCTTCAGGGTAAAGGGCCTTGGAGGTCATCATCTCCAACTCACTCATTTTATAGATGAATACCCTAAGACCAAGAGAACTTAAGTGACTTGCCCAAAGTAGCTAAGACAGCTCCAGAACTTGGATTTGAACTCAGGTCTCGTCACCCCAAGTTCAGTGCTCTTTCCAGAATTTCTTTTGTCACTTCTCAGAATCATGGTTCATTGGTCCCATTAACAGAGTCTTCAGAGATCATTTAGTCCAATTTCCTAATTCTACAGAAGAGAAAATTGAGGTACTGATGGTCAAGTGCCTCCCCAAGGTCATACTTAGCAAGTGGTAGAACCAGGATTGAAACTCAAGTTGTCTGACTCCAAAATGCATTGCTTTTCATTTCAGAGATTTCCCCTAACTTTGGCTTTTTTCCCCCAAAAGAAATGCTTAGAAATCATGAACTCTATTAAAGCCAGTTTTTCCACCACAGGATTATACTCACTTTTGCAAGATAAATGATTCTTGGGTTAATTTACTTTGCTTTTCAGTAGGTCATATTCTGCTACTTCCTTTCCTTTCTTGTTGCTGATAGATGGTCCTATGGAATTCTGAGTAGAGTTTCTTTAGTACACGGTCTTCTCTTGTTCAATGGCAATATTTTCTCATTGACTTGGGAATTCTAGAACTTGAAAATCCCATGTCTGGATGAGTTATTCATAAAGTTATTCATAAGGAGGGGGATTTCAGTCTGGTGGTGACTGACAGATTCTATCGATCTGTATTTTGTCTTCTAGTTCTAATACTTGTGGGCAATTTTCTTTTATGATTTTCACGTTCCAGTTTTTTGTTTCATCATACTCTTCTGGGAAGCCAATAATCTTTAGATTGTCTACCCAACCCCTGTTCTCTAGGTCAGTTGTTTTTTAATAGTAGGTATCTTATGTAGTTTTCAGTTTTTACTTTAATATTTCTTATTGGATCACTGAACATTTTTAGTTCCTCTTCCATTTTTTCAGGATAATCTATTGCTTTCCTGAGATTTTTCAGTTTTGCATCTAAGCCATATATTCTCATTTTGAGTTTTTAAAAATTTAATTTTAAATATTGTTTTTCATGAGTAAAAATCCATCTTCTGTCCTTCCCATCTCCTCTTTGCCCCTCAATGGAAAAACTAAAAAATAAAATCCTTGTAACAAATATGCATAGTCAAGCAAAGCTAATTCCTACATTGGCCACAACCAAAAAAGTATATGCCTTAATCTACACCCTGGGGCCATCCCTTATCTGTCAGAAGTTAAGTAGTATGATTTACTATGAGTACTCTGGAATTGTGCTTGGTCATTTTGCATTGATCAGATTTCTTAAAGCCTTTTAAAGTTGTTCGTCTTTGCAATGTTATTATTATTTTTATTATTGTATAAATTGTTTTTCGGGTTTCACTCACTTCACTGTGCATCAGTTCATACGAATCTTTCCAGATTTCTCTGAAACTTTTCATGTGGTACAATAGTATTCCACTATATTCATATATATAATAATCTTTTTCTCCATTTCCCACTTGATGGGCATTCCTTTAGTTTCTAGTTATTTGCTACTACTAAAAGTGCTTCTCTAAATGTTTTTGTACATATGGGTCCTTTTCCTTTTTCTTTGATCTTTTTGTGGTAGAGACCTAATTGTAAAAAACCCTGGTTCAAAGGGTATGGTTTGGTGGCTTTTGGAGCATAGTTCCAAAATGCTTTCCAGAATGGCTGAACCAATTCTTAGCTCCACCCACAGTACATTAATATACTTGTTTCTCCACAACCCTTTCAACATTTGTCATTTTCCTTTTTTTGGTCAACTTTGCCAACTGGATGGGTGTGAGGAAGAACCTCAGAGTCGCTTTAATTTTTGTTTCTCTAATTATTAGTGATTAGGAGCATATTTTCATATGGCAATAGATAGCTTGGATTTCTTCCTCTGAAAACTACCTGTTCTTATACTTTGACCATTTATCAATTGGAGAAGGTCTCTTATTTTTATAAATGGAATCAGCTCCCTATATATATCTTGGGAAAGAGATCACAAAAACTTGCTACAAAGATTTTTTTCTCTCTCTAGTTACTTCCCTTTTAGTTTTAAATTTGTACAAATTCTTTTCCTTTTGAGTTTTTCCATAAAGAATTTTAATTTCATTCATTAGAATGTAAATGCCTTGTGAGTAGAATTTTTTTTGTTTATATTCCAAACTTCTAGTATAGTGTCTTGCATACTAATCAATATTTATTTAATTGAATTGAAATCACTCCTTATCTCCTTCTATTCTTTTCTTATATGTTTCAATCACTTTGAGTAGAATAATGGCAGACTGCTATGGGATTGTGACCATTACATTCTCTTTTTCTGGGGTTCTAATTTTAATTATTTCATTCTTCTGGAGTAGTACAATGGGATTCAATTACACTACTTTATTTCTTCATGGTTTAAGAAATTTTCTTTGCTTCTTCCTTTTCTCAGTCTCCACATTAGCTCTTTTTGGTAATGGCTTCCTTGTGGGTATTTCTTTCCTGTCACTTTGTTGTGTTTTAAGTTTATTTGGCACATTTCTGGATGTTTTTAGGTGGTGAGGAGGATGTGGGCTTGTAACTATAACAAATATATTCTATTTCACTCTCCCAGAATCAGACAGACTATATCTTTCCCTTAGTGTTCTCAGGTACCTTGTGGAATTTGTGAAGTATTTTTTTTCTGACATCAGCTTAAGACCCCAAGCAACTATGTTCCCCCATTTTCAGGGAACCCCAGTTCCATCTAACCATTTAATACTAATTAGCTATTATAAAGGAATATTTACTCCAAAGATATAGCAACAATAAATGTTCAAACATTTTCCCCTATACTACTTCAATCTAGAGTGGGGTTTAGGCTCAAAACTTAGCTTAGTGCCTACCTAGCATTGGTCCTACCAAATTCATGTCTAGTTATACTGCTGGGTGAATCCTTTCACTGGGCTGGAGTCCTGAAGGTCACTCCTGAAGATAAGCTTTTGTTCCTTGGGGCATTAATACTGTAAAACTTGATTCTGACTCCTGTATTCCTGTGGCTTGTTCTCTCAAATTTAGAGTTTCCATTCTCTGTGCCTAGAATAGAACAGAATGAATGAGAAGGTCATGGAGGACCTATTTCTTAAAGGGCTGATGGCCTCAGAAAAGGAAGACCCCAAAGCCTTTTTCCTTTCAGTCTCTCTCCTAATGGCAGTCATACTTCCAGCATGCAGACAGTGAGATGAAGAAATGTCTGGAGCTGACTCAGGCCTTTTAAAAAACACTGACTGTTCTGGCTAGGCAGCCAGCAGAAAAAGGTTCTTGCCAATCAAAACCAGTTACAGAATGTCCATGCATGCTCCAGTCTCTCCGAGGAACTACATTTATATCTCATCATGATTCTTCTGGAAAGAAATTCTGTAGCATTCTCCACATGGAGAGACAACATCTGTGGTGTCTCACCCTGTCCTCATGCTGATGGAGTATGCAAATGGAACAGACCCCACTACATAAGCAAGGTCTTAGCCAGCCATCTTACCAGGGAAATCCCCAAGGTTTTCATTTTAATAAGCTTTCCAGAAACAATTATCCAATCAGTATTTCCTAAAGGTGTGTTGGTATGTGCTCGTCACTATGCCAAACAGTAGAGGGATTCAGAAGTATAAGACATGAATGACCTCTTCCTTCCAAGAATTTAAAGTCTAGTTGAGAAGACATGTCTAACATGTGAAACAAAGGTACTGGATATAAAACAAAATCTAAGTGCTCGTTTCTGGGGAGACAGATTCTCAGGGGCTGGACATTCAGGGCAACGGGGGTTGTATTGGCTAGGGAAAGCTTGGGCAGGGAAGGCTTCATGAAGAGGGTCAAATATGAACTGGGTTTTCAAATATCTTTAGGACTTTAACAGGTGAAAAAGGGAATAGAGAGAGTATTTGCCAGGCAAAGGAAATGAGGGGAACAAAAGTACACTCTGGATATAATGTACTTTATAGCCTCAGCCTCACATAAGGCAGAAAATATAGGTTGATATAGCAATATCTTTGAGAAATAATACAATAATGACCAGAGTTGTTCATCTGAGTTTGGCTTATTCATTAATTAAATAATTATTTATCAATTAATTAAAATATTAATCAATTAAGGAGTGACAGAGTGCCACTTGATAGGACATAAGGAGTTTTTGTCCTAGCTCAGTCAGCTAACTTTCTATGTAACTTCACTTTGCATCTGGGCCACAGTTTCTTCATCTGTAAAATGAGGGGATTGAATTAGATGGTCACTAAGGACCCTTCCCTCCCTACATCTTCCAATTCTATGAGCCCATTATTTTTATCTATGCAAATCTACCTTATACCATTTCCTAACACAAAAGCTCCACTCCAGGTACTTTCTCCCAAACATATCAAACCATGCTGATTTTCGACTCCTACATTTTAGGCATATGTATACTTATATGCTTTTGCCTGTATGCTCCCTGCTGCTTTTTCAAATCTTATTCATCCTTCAGGGCTCAACTCAAATGCCACTTCCTACTTTCTTGCTTTTCTTCTCCTTCAGTCTTTCATCTAGAAACTCCTTAACATTTATTTTGGCACTTAACATATGCTGTTGCCACTTAACTGTTTCAGTGTGTCTATATCTCATCTCTTCAATAGAAGTTTTTGCACAGGTAATCTTCTGGAGGGGAGGAATCATATTTTAATTTTTTTTTTCTGTTTCCCTCAGCATCTAGTTCCTTTCTTCGATCAGTTCATAAACCCGGGTGGGGAACCTGCCATAAACACTCCTTAAGCGTTTTACCTCCCTACCTTCTGTTAGGCATTATGCTAAGTACAGGGGAAACAAAGAAAGTCAAAAGATGGTTTCTGCCCTCAAGGAGCTCACAGTCAAATGGGGGAAATAACATGCAAACAGCTATGTACAGACAAGTTATATACAGGGCAAATGGGAAATATTCAACAGAGGGAAGGCACTAGAATTAAGAAGGACTGGGAATTAAAAGGTGGGATTTTAGTGGGGACTTGAAGGAAGGCAGGGAAGGCAGGAGGTGAAGATGAGCAGGGAGAAGGCATTTAGGGTTAGGGTTTCTGTTCAGACATAGGAGACAGCTGGAAAGATGGATTGTCTTGTTCAAGGAATAGTGTTTCTAGATTAATGCTCCCTACCAATGACATTACAGATCTGATTTTAAAATAGAACATAAAAAGCAAACTAACCACACAAAATAGCAAAGATGCAGAGGGAGTAAGTAAGGTATAAGAAAATGGAAAAGTTAGGAGGACACCAGACTTTGAAGGGCTTTAATCTACAAAAGAGGATTTTATTTATTTTTTCTGTAGGAGATAGGGAGCCATTAGAGTTTATGGAGTAGGAGAATGATATGGTTACACCTGCTTTTTGGAAGATTACTTTGACAGCTGATTGGAGGAAGGACTGGAATGGACTTGTAGAAGCAAAGTTATTGCAGTAGTCCAGGGGTGAAATGATAAAGGCCTGTATCAGGCTGGTGGCAGTGTCAGAGAGAATAGAATATCCTCAAGAGATACTACAAAAGCAAAATTTGACAGGCCTTGGCAACAGATTGAATATGGGGTATGTTATGACAGAGAATGAGACTTTTCTTGGACCTTAAGTGTTGAGCAATCTTTTTTTTTTTTTTTTTTTTTTGAGGAAAGGTCTGGGCCTACCTATTCAATTTTATCATTGTAGAAAATCACTACAGTGGAAACTCATTACACCAAGGCAGATCCAAGAGTTGGGTAGGGCATTGACTGAGACATCAAGAGATTCAAACAGTTAATATGGATTGGGGCAGGAGCTGGATATGGGTCTTCCTGCCTCTAAGGTCAGCCCCTCCATCTGACACATTGCCTCACAAACTGAGTATTCTCTCAAATACAGTCAGTGAATACTTGTTAAATGAATGAAAGTATGAATGAATGAATGAACAAATCGCAGAGTTTGGATTTTATTCTGTGATTGTGATACACAGAAACTTTTTGGGGCAAGGAGTAATATGATGAAAGTTATGTTGTAGGATGATTAACTTGAGGCCAATGTCGCCTGGCTTTTGGGAGTGAGAAGAGGGAAAGCTAGTGAGAAAAAAAAAAAACGACCAATTAAGACAGAACGCATTAATCTTGGCATAAGAGGTCGTGGGCCTGGACTAGTGTTTTGGCATTGAGGAAGGAAAAGAACAGATGGGAAAGAGGTGAGGCAGCTCCATGATGTTTCCTACCTTTCCTCGTTTCCTGTTTGCTGTAGCTCTGAGTCATCCTTGCAGCCAACACTTTCCTCTTAGTATCTGGAGAGTCTTCTTGGGTGCAGGAATGCTCAGGTACTGGAGTGGTGCTTTCAACCTATCCCGTCCTCCCACCAACTGCCACCTTTAAATCTTTGGGGAAAGGGTGATAATTTGCCAGTCCTTTCAAAGAATCCCAAACTGAATCAGAAGCTTTTTCTCGAGTCATTTGCTTTGCCTCTTCTCAGGCCAAGAGTTTCTTGGTGGCTCATAAGCACATTGTATTGCATCTAAGTCTACTATCTAAGCATCCCAGGACTATTTTAGCTCTCTTGTTGGCAAGAGGGCACGTCGATGCTTGAAGTCTAACCACGTGTGACCTGGGAGGGGGGGAGTGTGAGGGAGAATACAAAGACGAAAATACAATAGAATTCAGAACATCAAACGCCCCAACCTTTTAACCTGGAAGGATTTTTTTGTTTTGTTTTTCGAAAACAAAACCCGAGGCAGAACGCCACCTGGACCCGAGAGACAAATCGGGATCTCGATTTCTGATCCTTTGCTTCGACTTGGCTCGGTTGAGTTGGAAGGATCGGGGAGGGAACGGAGAAGGTAGGAAAAGAGAAAATCCAGGGTCCGTAATTAAGCAAGGGCTCTAAATAAAACAATCGAGGCCGGCTTCTTACCGAGAGGCACCAAAGGAAAGCTCTCCCGACTCAGGCACCACCCCAACACCGATTAAGTATGGACTAGGGATAGAGGAGTTCGGTTGTCAGTCAAGTTCATGGGTCAAGTCTCCGAGATGCGGGAGGAGGTGAAAGTTGGGTTTTTTTTTGTTTGTTTGTTTTCTGGGACCAGGCGGGCATTAGGGCCCAGCAGCCGTGCTTGGGGTGGTAGGGGTGGGTTTGAAAGTGTAGGGTTACACTGACGGATTCCAGCGCCTGCCCCCTCCCCCTGTTACTCGGCCGGGGCCGCTGGGGACTGGAGCGGCGGCGAGTACATGGTGCACCACTAGGACCCAGCAGAGGTTGCTATGATTTGGGCAGTAGGTAAAGGCCTGACATTCCTCTCATTCCAGTGTGAATGGGGCTGATTGTTGGGTCGGCGATCCCCGCTCTCCCCTCCGCGTCTCTCCCAGTCTCGCACACATCATGACCAGCATGATGCCCAGCGGCCGCCGCTGCTTTCCCCAGCCCTGGGAACTGAACTAGCCATGGTGGCCTCATGTGGATGGCAAAGTTTCTCCTGGGAACTCCCGAGCCTGGTGGAGTGAGAGGTAAAGAGCGTCCCCAGCTCGCGCTGGGCTCGGGCTCCGGGTGGAGAGAGGAGGCGGCTCCGTGCCTGCCTCCCTACCCGCCGATCACACCACCCCGCCAGGCTAGTCCAGCCCGCCCTCCGCTTCCTTCCCTTGCTCTGCTGGAGCTGATTTGGAGCTGGGGGCTTGTGGGCTGCGGCCGGCCAGTCTGGCCTGGGCTCGCGGAGCAGGGACTGAGCTTGACCGCTGGTCAGGCAACAGGGCTGGGGAGGGTTTGGAGCCACCACCCTGACCACAACTTGTCGCTCTCTGGCACCGGAATTTTTAAAAGAAAAGAGAGAGCACGGTGGGGAGAAAGCGGGGAGGTGCCTGTGGTCCCCTACCCTTACCGGAGGAGGGGGACGCCCTCCTGAAACTGCCCCCCTCTCCAAATCCGCGCTCCCCGCTTTTGGAAACAAGAAGTGTCGCGGCTGAACCAGTGCGCGGTGGCGGTTCTTGCGATCAGCCCCCGGGACGAAGGCGGGCACCGAGCGCTCTCCGAGGAGGGCTAGGAGGGAGGGGAGCCTGCCTTTCCCAGGGAGGTACTGCCATATGGTTGTAGTTTTTTGGGGGGCAGTCTATGTAGTTGAGGCAGCGATGGCTGGGGCCGAGTAGAGTTTTTGCGGAAAACTGCTTTTAGACAGGAATGGGGTGGGGGGGAATTGGGGTGAGGGAGGAGTGGAGGGGATGCTGGCGGAGAGAGAAGCGCAGAGGGGATGTCCGGGAAGGGGGTGCCCGTTGTGAAGGACAAAGGCACTTTTACACACACACACACACACACACACACACACACACACACACACACACA
>NW_020947122.1:5009843-5019964 GCF_900497805.2 Vombatus ursinus
CACACACACACACACACACACACACACACACACACACACACACACACCCCGACTCCACCCAGCCCGAGGGGCAAAGAGCCCCGGCGCGCAGCTCCGTTCGCTCCGGCGGGATGTGTCGGGCGACGCCGCCCAGGACTGCAGGGTACGTGCCCTGGACCCCAAGGCGGACATCGCTGGAGCTGGAGCGCCTTCTTTGTTCTCCCCATACAGCTTGGGATCCAGACACTGGAGAGTTAGATAGAGCCCTGCCCCAGCATGTTAGTAGCTTTAAAATAATCCGGGGTGTGGGGGGGGCGGAAGGAATATGATGTGTAGGGGAACAATTTCACTTTCTAAGTGGAACTGGCTTTTCTTGGAATATGACATTTGTGACAGGGCAGCGAAGAGCACATCCCTCTCTGTCAGCCAGCGGGCAGTTGGGATACCATTAGAGATGGGTTAATGCTCTCACCCTCTGCGGCCTGATTTTCTCTTCTTCATGCCACCCCACTTCTTTTAAATAACGTGTCTGTAACTAAGTTGAGCTTGAGCTTGATAATGAAACAGTGTAGCTGGATAAATTAGGAAGAGTGCTTATGCCTGTAGTACACGAGCCAGCATGAGTAGATTCTTCGTGATTCTCTGTCTCTCTGCCTCTCTCTCTCTCCCCCTCTCTCTCTGCCTCTCCTTTCCCCCTCTCCCACCTCCTGACAGAATTTACCATACCGTACTTGCCTAAAAACCTTTTTCTGAGCATCCGAAATATACTTGGGCTTCCTTCCCATTTTTTCTACCAAGATTTCTCTTCCTCCTCTACCTGCCCCCTCCCTTCCTCTACCCACGGCACACTTTAGAAAATTCAGAGAACATCAAAGTCCAAGGACTTTGGTTCTGTTTCTGCTGCTCCTTAGTAGCTGGAGCCTGAAGGTGTGTCAGAGATCATTTAGTTTTGCTCCCTCATTTTAAGGAAACTAAGGCCAAAAGAAAGGAATCATAGGGTTAGACGGGACCTCAGAGGTCATCTAGTCAAACCTCTACCCTCCCCCTCCCCTCATACTGCTCCTTCTGTACTATTCTGGTCCCTGTCTTTCCATAAATCATCTGGAGAGAATCTACTCAGTGTGCTGGAGACCTGCCTCTGGGACTTGCTAACTTTTGTGGATGCCAGTGCAACAGTCAAGCTGCTTCTCTATTGTCCTGTTCCTACTTCACGAGTGGCTCACTTTTATGTTTATATATTTGCCTAAGGTCACCTAAGTAGTAAGTAGTAGAGTTGAGATTTGATCCTCTGACTCCAATTCGGGGCTCTTTCAACTATGCTTTAAGAATCATTAAAAACCAGGTAGTCCTAAACAAGTTCTGCTTTGAAAAGAAAATAAAATATAGCTAGCATGTATATAGTGCCTACTATGTGCCCTGTCGGTGTGCTAAGTATTTTACAAACATTATCACATTTGATCCTCATAACAACCTGGGAGGTGGGTACTATTATTATCCCCATTTTACAGTGGGGGAAACTGAGGCAAACAGGGTGCTCAGGATCATACAGCTGATGCGTATCTGTGGTAAGATTTTAACCTTGGTCTTCCTGACTCCAGGCCTAGCACTCTATTCACTGCACCACCTAACTTCTTTGAAGAGCTTTGGCTTTTGAGTCTGAGGACTTGGGTTTGAATTACACCTCTACTAATTACTACCTGTGTGACTTTGGGCAAATAATATACCTTTTAGCCTTTGGTTTCCTCATCTGGAAAATGGATAGACTGGACTACATAATTCCTAAAGTCTCTTTCAGCTCCAAACTTTTTATGACTTTGGACAGACTACTTTGTCTTTTGTTATTTGTTTCTGTTGCAGTAGTCTTTGGATAGAATGCTTATAACTGTCCTTTACCTCACTAATGGAGATGTTAAGAAAGTAAGTAAGTTTGTATCGTTACTACAAACTTCCTGGAGTTCCTAGGAAAAAGCTCAGAAGTACCAGATAGATAGACAGATGGGAAGACAGATAAATTAAAACATTTATTAAACATTTACTATGTGCCAAGCACATATGTATTAAACAAGATAACTGTTCATGGTTTGGGCCACCCATGGAAGGAACATGTTAACAAACTGCTCACTCTTTAGCCACAGTAAACATTTATGAATGAAGCCAGATTAAAGTGATATTAATAGCTATGCTCCAGCAATTCTCCAGAAGGCCACAAATGAATGCTTGATAAATGTTGAATAATCAGCTGGTTCCTACTTCTCCAAACTCTGGCCTGTGGAACCTTTCCAAATGAGCAAAGATTTTGGGCAGCTTCCTTACCAGTCTCCTGCCTCAATACCTCTGTTTATCCAGGTTAGTGAGGATAAGTTTCTGAGATCCAAGGAGAAAAAAATATTGAGCACTTAGCACTACTCTAAGTGTATGAGCAATGAGGGTTCTAAGTGTATTGGGGATATTTGCGGTATTGCTCCATATGCATACATTGAGGGCAGTCCTCACTTTCACATACATTTTTAGGTGCCCCGTAATCCCCTGGAGCACCAGTTGTACACAATTCCTGTTTAGGACTTATGTAATGCTAAGATGTCTTTAATGGAAGGTTTTGAGAATGTCCATAACTGTCCTTACTGTATGGTAAGCATAAGTGTTACATGTACATGAATGTCATTTGAATACACTTGTGGTAGCTTTTCGTGGCCTACCCTGAGAACAATAAATTTGGAGTCTTGCTTCTTTAACTAACTAGTTATATGACCTTAGGCAAAGCATTAATCTTTTGGAGCCATGGTTTCTCCATCTTTAGAATAGGGATAATAATACTTTTGCTACTTCCTTCACAGGGTTATTGTGGATATGAAATGAATGATCTATGGAAACCCCTTTACAAATGTGAGCAATATTATTAATGACAAATGATCAATCCTCAAAATTCTTAAAGATCCAGATGAAGAGCACATATTTATGTTTTAAAATGCTTTTTGATGCCTTTTGTTTTTCTATCAGTTGTTTCCAGATATTGTCCACCCCCCCCACACCAAGGTTCCTATGTGATCAAAGGAAAACAGACTAAAATCAGCTGACTCAGTGACTGTCTGAGAATGTAAGCAGTATTATACATCTCCAAGTCCACCTCTCTTCCAGATAGAAGGCAGGTGCAATTCATCACCTGTTTATTCTGTAGGAACAAGATAGTAGATCAGTAACTAGAACAATGAAAATTATCAGAATTGTTTTGCAGGTCTTGGGTAAGACAAGTCAGTGTTCTGCTTGCAGTCTGGATTTTGAATATGTGTTTTTATTTTTGTATAGTAAAGTTCATCAGAAATTCATTATGAAAAGCATGGATTTGTTCCCTATACCCATCCCTCCTTTTTTTTTTTTTTTGTGGTTCAAAGGACTCTTGGTATTTAAGATTCTGTATTGCACTTGGAGCAGAATACTAATGTTCCATAGGACATGTGAAGATCAAACATCATTTAAAATACATCTTTTCATGAAAGTTAATGGAGGATTTTCAGTTTAAATGAGATTTGAAAATGCTGTAGTTAAGAAAAGCCTGTGAATGCAAAAATGTGAGTGATTTTATAGGGGAAGGCATTCGACTTAGAGAATATCTGCCCTTGGCCAATTAAACCAAAGGCTTCATATCCTTAGGCTCATTCTTGGTGATCTCTGCCCCAACCATGAAGCAGCTAGGACCTAAGGGTTTGAGGGAAATCAGAACAAACGGAAAGAAATTAGGCTCAGGGCAGATAACAGTGTTAATGGACGTGGAAAGTACATTCTATAAATAGTAGTACTGCACTTTTCTGTACTAGTGGTGGTAATTGTCCTTAACGGCATAAGCACAAAGAAAGTGAAAAAAATCTATAAACTAGAATGATTTTTCTAAACTGGTATTTTCTTAAACCCTATCTACAAAGACTGGTTTGTAATAAAAACTGACATTTATATAGCACGTTAAGGTTTGCAGTATGCTTTATATATATTATTTTATGACTTTCAAACTCAAATGTTCTTTTCTGTGATTTAAGATGGGATTTCAGCAGTTTACAGAATGGTGGTTTTTTGTTTTTTTTTTTTCATCTCATCCTCCCTTTAGGTTCATGGTGGTTCTGGGTCTCTCTCTCTTTTTTTTTTTAAATATTGTTAGCCATTTTGATGGCCTAGAATGCATTAGTTAGTTATGAATCCCTGAAAGGTATATTGGAGCTGGCAATATAATGTGGCAAAAGGAATGCTGGACACAGAATCAGAAAACCTGGGACCAAATCCTAGCAAAACTAACCAAAGCATTAACTGAGTCTGGTAGTATATGTAACAGTTCATAGTCAAAATCCTTCACCTTTGTAAACAAGGGAAGAAGATGACTCTGGCTTCAGTTTGCCTGAGAAGTGCCTGGTATAATATTAGTGCATATTAATTTAAGATTCTCTCTGGACAGTACATTCAGAGCATCTCAGCTTTTTCACTTTTTCATTCTTTCTTTTTTTGTGGATACAAGAGAAAGGAGCTGGGAAATGCATCCCTTATAGGAGTAGGCAGAAGCAGATAGGGCACTGGACTTATAGTCAGAACTGGGTTCATATTTTACCTCAAACATTTGCTAATTGTATGACCCTGATTATTTGTTGCTTCAGTTTCCTCCTCTTTAAAAGAGTTGTACTTGATGTGATGGTCTCTAAGGTTCTGTATAACTTAATCTATGTTCTTAGATTTGTTCCCCCTTTTTATGTATAATGACCCCCCATTTTTTGAAAATGAACAATCACAGAACTCCAATTTTGGAGTTACAGTTACTGGAGAAACAGTTGTATCTTTAAAAAAAACCCTCATATTTGGGATATCCCTTCTTGGATCTATGTTTTCGTTAGTGGAGGCACCTTTTCCATCTGAGGGTTATAGCACCCTAGCCTTTGTGAGTTGTCGAAACTAAAAAATGTATGACCTCCATGGTGATGAACCTCTTGGAACTTTGTGCGGCGGGCCATCAAAGGGTAAACAGAGTCCATTACTAGGCTTGCACCAGGAGATTTTCTAGCTGGGAGTGAGGTACTGCAGTGATTTACCAAAGGGCTTAGGACCTTTCAGATCACAGGTGGAATTGCAGTTTAAAAAAATGTATTTTTTCCCCCTCTTGATCTGGACTATTCAATAGCTCATGGATTTGTGATTTCCTCACCTTCTCCATGAAGCCTTTCCTGAGCTCTCCAACTGCTAGTGTCCTGCCTCTCAAGTCAGCTTATCTTGAACTATTTCAAATTATATTTTTCCTATATAAAACTCTTTGCATACTTGTTGTCTTCTTCATTGGAATATAAGCTCTTTGAGGTAAGGATGTTTTTATTCTTTGGCTTTGTTTCTCCAGCACCTCCTACAAGAGGCCCTTAACAAGTGCTTGGTGTTTGATTGACTGGATTGATTCACTGGAATTGATCCTGGGCATTCACTCCTCCAAAGGAGATCAGGAGATCCTGTCATTGGTGTGCTGGCCTACTTTGGTGGAGTAAAATATGTCCTTCACTTTGGTGTCTTTGGATAGGATTTTTCTTATTCCCTTAATCAGTACACTCCAGTGGCTCTTTACTACCACTAGGATCAAAAAGATCTGTTTGGCATTTTAACCCCTTCACAGCCTGGCTTCAACTTATTTCCTTTAAAAATTTTATTTTATTTTTACTTTGAACTTAAACACAAAATAAATGAGTGTTTCCATATACATCATAAAATAAGAGAGAATGTGTATGAAACTGAAAATCTCCATTACACAGGAGTCACTTTTCTTTTTTAAGTATATAAAGTGTAACTGTCAAAGCTATCCTGCTTATCTATAATTCTTTCTGGTTTTGCTTCTATGGTTTTCTTTCTTTGCTACCCCCACCCTTTTTACAGGTGGGAGAATCCTATTCTTCTCCCTATTCCCTTCTACTTCTTCCTAACTGGGGGAAAAAAAAGGAAAACAAAACCCTAGTAACAAATATACATACTTATGCAAAACAAATTCCCTTATTGATCATGTCCAGAAACATGTCTTATTCTGCATCTTGAGTCCATCATCTCTGTCAGGAGGTGGGTAATAATGTTTCATCATTGGTCCTCTGGAATTGTGGTTAGTCATTGCATTGATCAAAGTTCTTAAGTCTTTCAAAGTTGTTTTTCTTTAAAATGTTTCCATCTTACCTTTCCACCTTCATAACACAATACTCCCCTTCACATATTCTAAAGTCCAGTCAAACTAGCTTTCTCTCTTTGTCCCTTAAAAAGGACACTGTCACTAATCTCTATGCTTTTGCGTCTACTTTCCTTCAAATAATACATTGCCTCCTATCTTCCATCTCTCTGAATTCTGAGCCTCTTCTAGACTCAGCTCAAGGCCATTTTCTTCAAGAGGTCTTTCTTGATTCTCCTACTCAGCAACCTGGTATTGATTTTGTATATTCCTCTATGAATGAATGTTGTCTCCCCCATAGAATGAAAATTCCTTGAAAGCAGGGCTGTTTTCACTCTGGTCTTCGTTCATATCTTCTGCACTGGGCACACAGTGGGTGATCAACAGATGCTTCTTAATCAATGGATATCTTTATTTTTTCATTTTTTAAAATTTTTTTGTTTTTTATTTTTTTAATTTTTTTTAAATGGATATCTTTGTTACTGGAGACTTCTGTTGTTTTTCAACTGACTGCATGTCTTGGTGCAATTGGGCACTTAATTTATATAGCACATGTCACAAATTCAGAAAAGATCAGTCATTCAACGAGCCCAGATTGAGAGCAGTGTTTAGGGGAGGAAAGGAAGGAGAGGAAAAGAAGGCTACTTTTTTAAGGGGCCACTTCACTATGAATCTGTGACTCTATTTAATGGAGGCCTTGACTAAGATGGAAAGGAACACTGAACTGAGAATTAGGAAACCTGGGACCTAGTTCTGGTTTTGTCATTAACTAGCTCTGTAACTTTGGTCAAGACATAACTGCTCTGGGCTTCAGTTTCCTCACTTACAGAGTAAGGGGGTTGGGCTAGATGAGCTTTAAATTTCATTCCAGCTTTAGCAGCATTTTAGTAATGTGGAAAATTCTAGAACATCTTTTATACCCTTCTGCCCCTCCTCCATTTTTACTCTTTTCATTTCCTTTTTCCTAATATTTCCTCCTTTAGCATCCAGATTCCATTTTCTTTCCCCCCAAAATGGCAGGTGGGTGTTGTCAGACTGGAGCCCTGGGGAAGTCATTCCAGTTCATTGTTCATTGCCCACTTTAAGCTCTTGTTGTGAGACAATTGTTATTGTTTTGGGGAGATATGACTCATTGAGTAACATCCTCTATAGGAGGGCTGCCTTTGAATGATGTATGGTCTTGAGGACACCTGATGTGTATTTAACTATTTGCATGGGGAGGGAAGTTAGACTTAGAAAACGGTCTGTGGTTTGGCAGAAACATTTAGTGAATTTAAGGACTCTCAGTCGAGAAATATAATTCCATGTAACTTTTTTTTCTCTTTGGCAGCTTGAGGCAGATGTGATCTGGCTCCCATCTGTTTCCTGCTGTTGGAGAGAGAAGCTAGCCTCATTTTTCTCAAAGCAGCACAGTTGTGCTTTAGATGGCAGGCCTCACTTTTCAATAGACCACATAGACTCTCCTCCCTCCTCTGGAAGTTTGACATGGTAGCATAAGCCATGAGTTTAATGCCCTCTAATTTTCTTTTTCTTAAAATGAGTTTTATTGATAAATTTTGTTTTATATCATCTTCATTTCCCAATATATCCCTTCTCTTCCCCCTTCCAGAGAGCCTTCCATTATCAGAGGGAAAAATTTAGAAGAACTAACCAAAACATCAAAGAAGTCTGATATAATAATCAGTGTTCTGCGCCCATAGTGTCCTATGTTGGCAAAGAAGGTGGGGAGGTGCCTTCACAGGTCTCTTCTTTTAAGGTCCAAGCTTGGTTATTATAATTCCACAGCATTCAGTTTTGATTGTTTTGTTGTTATTTCCATTTACATTATTATCGCCATTATGTGTATTGTCTTCCTGGTTCTGTTTACTTCAGCTTGACTCAGTTCACATAAGTCTCCCCATGCTTCTCTGTATTTATTATGACCATTACTTACAAGCACAGTAATATTCCATCACATTCTTTTGTGCAGCCATATCCCAATAGAAGGGCATCTACTTTGCTTCCAGTTCTTTCCTACTACAAAAAGTACTGCTATAAATATTTTCATGAATATGAGACCTTCTGGTCATTGACTTCCATGGGTATGTGCCTAGTAGTGTAATGTCCTATAAATTTCATTTGGTCCTTTGCTTCTCATTTGGAGTCCAACTTGAACTGGATTGGGGTGAGGTGAAATTTATATTGTTTTGTCTTGCCCTGGTGTGCAATAGCCATCAACACATTTCACTCTGACCACTGACCATTTCCTGTCTGTTAGGAACCCCTGAGAAATTGGGTTGCTTCCAAGTCTGATTTGTGATTTTGGGTCTATGCTGAGGTGGACCCAATTATTTGGCATCTGGTTTGTTGCAAAATCCTTGAACCCTTCCCAGAAGCAGGTCCCAACTGAGGAACCCCGATGGCCTTCATCTTTTGGGATGACTGGGCCCTATATTTTTGTAAGATCCCATTACTGTCTACTCTAATATTTACTTTCCACAAAGCTCTGTACATAGGAGGGTTACATGGGGCCTTTTTTGGAATGGGTATTGGGGCTTATATCAAGTAAAGTTTGAGATTTGTTAACCAAATTGTAAGTAAACAAGAGGATTCATCTTCATGAATTCAAATCTGTGTCACCCTGGGCAATCACTCAGCCCTGTTTGCCTTAGTTTCTCATCTGTAGGGTGAGCTGGGGAAGGAAATGGCAAACCACTCTAGTATCTTTGCCAAGGAAACTGCAAATGGGGTCACAGAGAATTGGACCCAACTGAAAAGACTGAACAACAACAATACCCTCTGATTCCAGATCCAGCATTCTATGTATTGTTCCACCTGGAACTAAGACCTTATATTATTCAGACACAGTGAAAGCTGAAAGTGGCCATCAGGCAAGACAGTATCTAGGGACACACATTTTAGAGCTGCAGAATGTTATGCTAGTATTTCAAATGGAATCCTTAGGCAGTGGGGTATAATAAAACTGTGGGAATCAGGACACCTGGATGTTGAATCCAAGCTTTAGTGTTTTTGTCCACTCTCCTCTCCAGCCTGTTAACAGTATTTGAATGCCTATCTTAGAGACATTTTATTTGTTCAATATAGTAGAAAGAGCTTTGCACTGGAAGCCAGGAAACCTGGAACCCAGACTCTAGCTCTGCTTTGTGACCTTGGGCAAGTCACAGAATAATGGAATTTCAGAATTGGAAGGGACCTCAGAGGCCATCTCGGCCAACCAGAAACTGAAGAGTAATCCCCCTCCAAAACATGGTGGAAGGGAAGATGGTCCATGTACCTTGCTTCAGGGTCCTCCAATGGGTAGAACTCACTTCTTTTTTTTATTTTTTAGGCAGTTGGGGTTAAATGACTTGCCCAGGGTCATACAGCTAGTAAGTGTCAAGTGTTTGGTCTGAGGCCGGATTTGAACTTAGGTCCCCCTGACTCCAGGGCCAGTGCTCTGTTCACTGCACCACCTAGCTGCCCCAAAACTCACTTCTTTCTGAAGCAGTACATACATCAGAGGATGGGCTCCGATTATTAGGAATTGTTATTTTGAACCTAAATGTGCTTCTTTGCAACTTCCATCAATAACTATGCCTCTGGAGAGGTAGCCTTGTATAGTGGATAGGGATTCAAATATGGTCTGTGAGGCTGGGGGCTTTTTCTACTAAGCCATGCTACCTCAGATTTTTAATAAGGAAAGTAATAATTTGTTTATGTTTGCAAAGAACCTTGTGCTATCTTATTTGAATTGTGCAACAATCGTGTGGGGTAGATATACTCCAGATATCATAATCCTCATTTTACTGAAGGGGAAAGTGAGATTTAGAATGATTAAGTGAATTTGCCCATCTATGGTAAAAGTTTGTATGTCTCAGATATGGAATTCAAAGCCAGGTCTTACTATTTCCAAGTCTGGTTTTCAATCCATGAAGACATACTACCTCTCTCTCTTTCTCTCTCTCTCTCTCTCTCTCTCTCTCTCTCTCTCTCTCTCTCT
>NW_020947122.1:5020064-5082058 GCF_900497805.2 Vombatus ursinus
CTCTCTCTCTCTCTCTCTCTCTCTCTCTCTCTCTCTCTCTCTCCCTGTCTCTCTGTCTCTCTCTGTCTCTCTCTGTCTCTCTCTGTCTCTCTTCCTCTTCCTCTCTTTCCCTCTTTTCCTCCCTCCTTCTGTCTCCCTCCCTCCTCCTACCCCTTCTGTCTCCTTTCCTCTTCCCTCCTCCCCTTAATAGTGCTACAAAGTAGGTGTTTAATAATTGTTTGGCAAATGATTATTTGAGTGCACACCTGCTTGTTAGCAACTTGGAGAGGTTTGCCTGTCATAGCCCGGGCATGTTACCACTAAAATGTAAGTGCTTTTCTCTTCCTGACTTGGTGCTGAATTCTGACTCACTCAAAATGCTACCTACTTTTCTTCTAGAAACCAGGCTTCCTATGAGTCAGCACTATTGATTTGGGAGAGCCTGGGAAGGGAATTTACAGGAATTTATAGGGCTGCAAAGTACTGGAAAGAAATCTTCCAGCCCAACTCTTTTTTTAGGAGAACTTTCTTTGGGTTTCAGTTTCTTCATCTGTAAATTGTAAAGGTTAGATCACAGAATTACAGAGGTGAAAAGGGATTTTAAAGGTTATCTAGTCCAACCCTTATCCAAAGCATGACTCTTTTATTTATTTATATTATATATTTTATTAGTATAATAAAATAAATATAAAATATTTAAAATAATAAAAATAATATAATATAATATAATATGAATATATTATATTATTCATTAATATATATTTATTATATTATGTTTATTTATATATACACTATTATATTTATACTACACTTATTATTTATACTATGCCCCCAAAGTAATCATACAGCCTCCAATGATGGGGAACTCACTAGACAACCCATTCTATTTTTAAATTAGCTTTAATTATTAACTCGCCCCCCCCCCCTTTAGTTGAAATCTGATTTCTGGAAACTTTTACTCATTGGTTTTAGCTTTGCCCTCCAGGGAAAACTAAAGGAAGTCCAATCCCTCTTCCATTTGATAACCCTTTAAATATCAAAATACAACTATCGCGACTCCTCTAAGTTCTTTTCTTTCTAGAATAACTATATTTTGGAGTTTTATTTCTTTCTAGAATAACTATAGTCTAGAGTTTTGTACATTAGATGTGTTCTTCAGCTTCTTCAACTGATCCTTCTATGATACTCCAGGTCAAATGCTAATTACTACTATTATAAACCTGTCAAAGCTTCTGACTCTCTGACTTTTACATATAAGGGACTTTACTGAATCTAGATGAACTGTATCTCATGCTAAAGTTACAAATACTTTCCAAATGGAAATGAAATTAGTTTTACCTACAGGCTCTTTATGATCACAGCTTCCTTTTCTAGATATTTACTTACCATTTCCATAATGATATTTGCATTTTGCCAGAAATTGGAACCAAGCTTACTATATAAAGTTTACAGATTCATTTTTCCTCTTCCTCTTCTTTCTTCTCTTTTTTCTCTTCTTCCTCCTCCTCTTTCTTCTTTTTCTTCTTCTTCTACTACTACTACTGCCAACACTACTAACACCACCACCACCACCACCATCACTACAACTATTGGGGTGATTTCTTTCTGTTTTCTCTCTTGTTCTTCATGATTTTTCAGAGTTCATGGAGAGTGGCTTAGCAATCGTGTCCATCAGTTCCTTCAGTACCTGAGGATATAATTCTTCTTGACCTGGCGATACAAACTTATCCATGAAAACTAGGTCCTCCTACTATCTATTTATCTTGGTTCAAAGTATCAATTTTCTTTTAGACACTTTTATTCTTTCCTTTCCAGTCTAAAAAGCTTTTTCCTTGGCAGAGAGAATCAAAGCAAAATGAGTTGGTTGTCTCTATTTTATTGTCTTATCCACTGGAAGCTGCAGTCCTATCCCTTCTTTGATTCTCTTTTTTTTTCTTTCCCAAAATAATTTGAAAAATTCTCTTTGTTGCTCTTACTTTTCCTTACCAGCCTCAACTCGTTTTGAGTTTTTGTACTCTTGATACTGTTTTTATAGGGCCTTGCCATGCTTTTGTCTTCATATTTCATTATCTGCCCTTGCTTCCATCTTTTATACATTCCTTTAAACATTTTAGTTTACATGATGAATTCTCTATGCATTCATATTGGTGGTTTTTGTTTTTTTGCAATTCCTTCCCTGTCTTTTCATCTGTATTGTTTTATCTGTACATCCTGAGATCATATTGAGAGTTTTCCATCCCTTCTAAGTTGCTTTCTATAGAACCCATGCAGTTCTACCTATTAGAACCTTTTGAAACCTGTTCTCCACAAACCTAGGGTGCATGTCAGACTATTCCTGACTTTCTTCTCCCTTTGTGTTACAAAGTCTAAGATGTAGCGCTCACTTCTCCCCAAGGTTCCTGTCATTAATCACTCCCTCTTTGTTGCTGAGGATTGGATCCAGATCCAGATCTAACCCCTTCCTTACCTTTTGAAGGATGGACTGCCAGTAAGGCAAGTTAAGAAATTTATTGGTTGCTCTGCTTTTGGCAGAGAAAGTGCTCCAGAAGATATCCGAATAATTAACATCCCTGCTAATACTCTTTTATGCCAATACTCTTTTATACCGGGCTTATGATTTGTTTCTCAAATTCCTCATCCATTTCTTATTTCTATCTTGGTTACTTCCAATGACGGTATCATTATTATTTCTGTTTCCAATTTTTTTTTACCTAAATGCTCTCTATTATGCCCCCCATTATTCTTATATGAAGGTGATTTCTTTTTAAAAATTAAGTTACATTTTTTCAACTTACAAAAAATATTCTCTTTCCATCTCCCTCCATCTTGGGAAAAAAAAAACCCTTCTAACAAATATATGGACAAGCAGAACAAATTCCATATTGATCATTTCCGAAAATATATATCTTATTCTGCACCTTGGAATCCATCACAAAGTGGTTAGGATACTTTATCAACAGTCCTTTCAAAATGTCACTGATCATAGCATTGATCAGAATTCTTAAGTCTTTCAAAGTTACTCTCTTTATAATGTTGTTATCATGTAAATTGTCCTGTTCACTTCACTTTGCCTTATCAGTTCCTGCAAATCTCAGGTTTCTCTGAAACTCTCCTTTGTTACTTCCTACAATACAATGGTATTCTATTGCATTCATATGCCACAATTTTTTCAAGTGATAGGCATCCCCATATTTTCTAGTGTTCCCAATTTTTGCCAATCCAAAAATTGGTTCTACAAATATTTTTGCAGGGTTTAGTAATTTGGGGGTATAATTCCAAATTAATTTCTAGAATGGCTGACCCAATATAAACATATTTTCTTAATATACAATTTTATCATCTCCCCATTAAACTAAAAGCTCCTTGTGAGAACGAATTGTTTTATTCTTTGTGTTTGCATCACCAGTGCCTAGAACAGTACATAGCAGGTGTTTAATGAATATTTGTTGATTGATTAGTGATTCTTATCCCACTAGATCTCAGTAATACCTATGAAGTCAAATTTGATTCCTTTCATTAGGATCTGGTTCACCTTGATTGCATTTGTGTTTTAGACATCCTTGACTATGAATTTTATGTTGTTTACTCCTTTCTCAGATTTTGTCTTCTGTTAATTTCTGGCATCTCTACTGCTGTTCAACTTTCTACAATGGTATCTGCTCTCTAGGTCACCTACCATGGTGGAAATGTAGCCAGTTTTCTGCCCTTTCATTTTGGTTTGAAGTATATTTTACTCTAGGCAAATAACACTCTTACCAACTCTTGTTACGTACAGTGCTTGACCAAATGCCTGTCTTCTGTTCTTAATCAGATCTTTCATTCTCTTCTATATCCTCCAATCTTGGACCAGCAGCTGTGACAAATATACCAAATGTAACCCCAAGGTTTTTAGTTTCTTGCCTATGACTTGATAGTTTTTAGAAATACTTTATAGATTCCTTCTGATAGTATCATTTTTGCTACACGAATCACTAAACATGGGTAGTAGTCATTTGGTTTGACAAGTGTAGGGACTGGATCTTGCATAGATTGGATATAAACCCTGGAAAGTTTCTCTTAATAAAAGCTACTTCCGTACACCATAGCTCAGGGAGTTACCAACAACTGCTACTCATTTTTTCCTCCTTCAGACTTAGAATAATATGTTTTTTGACTGACCTTCACTGGATGATCTCTAATCTGATAGTACTCACAAGTCCACAGTGTTCCTTGAAAGACAAGTCAGTTTCTCAGAGGATCCAGCTTCATTGTATTTGGGAAGTCTCATATCTGTTAAATAACTTTATCCCAGTGTTGATTCACCTTGAGCTTGCAGTCTTTTAAGGCCCATTGGCCTTTTCTCATAACTTGCTTCCTAGTCATATACTTCATCCATTTCTAGTTGCTATTCTGAACCTAAATTTTTTGTTGTTGTTGAGTTGTTTCAGTTATGTCCAACTCAGTGTGACCCCATTTGGATTTTTCTTGGCAAAGATACTAGAGCTGTTTGTCATTTTCTTCTCTAGCTCATTTTATAGATTGGGAAACTGAGGCAAAGAGGGTTAAATGACTTGCCCAGGGTCACCCAGCTAGTAAGGGTCTAAGGCCAGATTTGAACTCAGAAAGATGAGTTTTCCTGTCTCCAGGTCAGATGCTCCTGGACACTGTACCACTGTACCACCTAGCTACCTGAACCCAAGTATAGGACTTCAGATTTATGCCTATTAAGTTTCATTGTAACTTTTGAAATTTAGATAACTGTTGAGATCTTTTTTTGATCTAGATACTGTTAGCTATTATATTATCTTCCAACTTTAAGACTAATGAATTTCTAAACTATTCCTCTTAGTTTCATGAATCCACAACTTTTATAAGCATGACATCCATGCCTTCATCCAAGTCACTGATAAAAATATTCAACCTGAGTGGACCAGGAACTGAATTCTAAAGTACTTCTAGAGACCTACCTACAGATGAACACCAGTCCATTAATTGATATATTTTGGGTCCAATTGGCTCACTGTTTCTGATCCACTAAACTGATCCCATCCAAGTATCTCTAGGTTCACAAAGGCATCATGAGAGATTTTTGTACAATTATTTTGGAAGCCTATTGTGGTATTCCCTTAATCTACTGCTCTTGTGACTCTGTTCTAAAAAGGAGACTAGACTTATCTGACCTGATTAGTTCTTAATGAATACATGTGCTATCTCTTTTTGGTAATATCCTCCCTTTCTCACTGCTCATGAACTGACCATTTAATGATCTGTTTTAAAACCTTACCAGGAATTGATGTCAAGTTCACTGGTCTGTAGCTTGAAGTGTCCAGACTTTTTTTTGTTTTGTGAAAATTAGGCAACGATTGCCATCTCCAGTTTTGTGGCCCTTGTCTACCAGCAACAGCACACTCATTACCTTGAGACATAGTAACCTGAAGACACTTGGCTTAGCTAGGTCCATCACTTATCTTTTAATTTCAGTTCCTTGTTAACCACTTTTATCCTATATGTTCTAATTGGAAAACTGTTGTCTTTGATGGCGAAAACAGTAGCAGGATGGTAATTTGGCAAGTCTGACTCATCTCTGTCTTCCATGATCTTCCAGTCCTGCCTCCAGTGTAAGCAAGCTGCCATGGTTGTGACTGTCTTTAAATCTGGGCTATTTCTTTCAAGTCTGGATTCAATCATGTAAGCTCCTCTGGCTCACTGATGTCATAATATTTTTTTGGTAGGCATGGGACAGGGGAGTGGAAAATGTGACCTCCTTTATGAGGCCTAGGAAATCTAATACTTTAGAATTCAGGGAAAATTGGGACAGTGCCAGATAATTTGAGAAGAGGTAATATATTGCATACATTAGAATTAAATAGGATGACCTTAGGAATCATAGCAAACTCTGCTCGGAAGAAATACAGGAATGAATGCAAAATCAATTTTCAAATACTTTGAAGAGAACAGAACAATTAGATAATGACCGGAATGCCTTTGTAAGGAATAAAATCCTGCAAACTAATCTAATTTCATTCTATGACAAAGTAACAGACTTCTTAAACCAACTGAAAGCAAAAAAACCCCATCCTTTGTCTTGACATTAAGAAGGCTTCATATTTGATCCTGTACAATAGATATATCAATCCACAGTATGGGTACAACATAACCATCCATACTCAGAATTCTTTAAGTAGCATGGTCTGATGGATACTGTGCTGGACTTGGAGTCAGAAAAACATGGGTTTTAATCCTACTTAAGATACTAGCTGTGTGAGCCTGAGCAATTCATTTAACCTCTTAGGGACTCAGTTTCCACATCTGTAAAATGGGTAATAGCAAGTACCTCACAAAGTTGTGTGAGAATCAAATGAGATAAAGAATATAAAGTGCTTTGTGAACCTTAATATATTTGAACTGCTATTATCATCACCACCACCACCACTACCAATACTACTACTACTACTACTACTACTACTATTAATCACTTAGAAATAAACTTTGAATATATAATGTTAGAAATATTGACCTACTCCTAAATTGGTTATCCCTGACTGTAGATACCTAGTCCTGACTGGAAATGAAAAATATCTGGATATTTAGAAACTGTACATTTTCTTTTCTTTTTTTTTGGAAACTGTCCATTTTCTTTAGAAATATATTATTCCATTGTTTCCTTCCTTGCCCTCTCTCCTGGTCAAACAGTACATGGACATTTTGAATAAATTTCAGTCATTCACACACATACACACACTACTTTTTAAAAAATATCTTTTGTAATCCTAAAGTCATTTTCAATTGTTTTTCATTTTTTATTTTAACAGTATCTATGATTCCACTGGAATGGGGAGCACCATCTTTTTCTGGCAACAGAAGTAATCCATTAGTCCAGTTCTCTTTTCATTGAATTCTGTCAGGCCTAAAAGTAGGAGTCTATAGCTGCCCCTGAACCCTTTCACAGTGCTAGATTCTTCCAGAAGAGTTTTACAGCTTGTGCTCATCATTGCCTGGTCCTAATTCTAGCGGTTGGGGTCTTATGCTTTGAGAACATTTTCATCACATGTCTGAGAAGGAGGTATTTGTTTGCTTCCTTAGCACTCAAAAATAACATTGGAGCGCTGTAGCTGTCCTCAGCTCTTGGAATTCCTAGTTTCCTTCAAGATGCAGTTCAGGCTCCTGCATGAGCTCTTTCCTGATCTCCTTAGCCGCTAATGTTCCCCCCCCCCCCATTACCTTGTGTTTATTTTTGTTTATTATTGTGTTTATATAGTATATATAACTATAAATGCATATATTATCTCCTCCAATAGAATATAAGCACCTTGAGGGCAGGCGTTGTTTTGCCTTTTTTTTTTTTTTTTTTTTTTTTTTGTATCCTCAGTGCCTGGCATATAGAGATAGAGATAAGGACTGGAGCTTTTGCTGGTATAGGGAACTCCCAGTTGAGGAAACACTGTTACAATGCAGGCGCACATCTCTGCCTAGAACATTAAATTCAATGACTAGCCCAGGATCACACATCCACTATTTGTCTGAGGCAGGACTTACTTGAGCAAAGGTCTTCTTGGCTTTGAAGCTAAGTTATTTTTTCCATTTATCTTTATATGCCTATCACAAAAGCAGGCACTTTAATGAATGCTTTTTTATTGATTGATTTATCTCCCCAGAGGGAAACTTGGTATTTTGCTGCACATAGTGTTTTTTTTTTTTAATACCTCATGGTTTTATTTTTAAATTCATCCTCTAGCCTTTCTGGTTTCATTTTCTGTAAGTAAGAAAAAAGATAGGAAAAAAAAAAGTCCAGGCCTAAGTGTCTGTGTAGTCTTTTCCTGTCAGCAGCAAAAGGTCACATCTTCCACGGTGCACAGTGACCTTGGCAGGCAGACTTCTTTGTCACTCTTTCCAACCTCTTTTGAAGCTCACTATTGGTCTACAAGTTATTTTGCATAGGCTTCTAAAGGTTCTTTCAACAGCCTAGCAATTCTTAGGCCTCCTAAACTTTTTTTTTAAAAGAGTTTTGCCTTTAAAAAATCATAGAGCTTTTTAAATGTATTTGAGCAGAGCAGAACAAACTTCCCAAATAGCATTATATAGTGGTTTCTCCACAGGTGAGTACACATAAGAGGCATTCTTTAGGATCAAAGGCTTAGTGCTAGAAAGGAGATCATTTAGTCTAATCCTTTCCTTTCAAAGGTGAGAAAGATACAGAGACAAATTTGCAATGGAAAATAACCACTCTAGAGAAGGAGTTCCTAACTAGGGATCCACAGACCCCTTAGAGTTAAAGGTCTGTGGATAGATTTTAGAAGTCTGTGAATGTGTAACAGGGAAAAATGATGTAATTGTTTGCCTGTTGTCTTCCCTTTTAGACTATGAGCTCCATGAGAGCAGGTACTGGCTTTTACCTTTCTTTGTATCCCCAGTACTTAGTGCAATGCCTGGTACTTAGTAGGCACTTAACTGAGTAGCCTTTGGTTTCCTTTGTAAGTCATGCATTTTATTCTATGTATTTAAAAACATTATTCTGAGAAGGGGTCCACAGACTTTACCATCTTTGCACTCCTGCCATTCATAGTCATTGTCATCCCCTGGACAAGACTGACTGGCTCTTGCTTATCTTGGAATATGACCTTTCATATTAAGGGTTCAAGGTGTGTTTCAGTCACATTCTCTGAAAGTACTGAATTTGGAATCAGAGAACACAGGTTAAAATCCCAGCTCTGCCACTTAATACCTGTGTGACTTTAGGCAAGTCATTTAACCATTATTTACTTCAGTTTATCCATCTGTGCAAGGAGGAGGACTAGATCAGAGGTGTCCAACTCAGGGGAACCTACAGAATTCCCCAGTGCTAGCTAGAACCAGATTAAAATATAATTGGGAAATGTTTAACAAAATAAATAAAAAATATAATACAAGATAGATAATGTTAATCTGTGGTTTTTTTAAATCAATATATGGTCACAGCTAGACTAGATAACCTGAAGTTAATCAATCAATCAACCAGCCAACCAGCCAGCCAGTATTTATTAAGTGCCTACACAATGCTAAGCACTTTGTTGGAGAAGTTCCCTTTCACTCTAAATCTGTCATGCTATGAAAAAGAAAAGGCAATTCTCTTTACCATTTAAACTTTTACAACGCTCAGAATCTTTCAAAAAACATAGTGAGAAATTTGGCACATGTCTGTTCTCCATAATAAATTTTCTTTGAATTGTGAGACTCTGGTGAATAGTACGTCTGTTCTTTGTTTGACTTAATACTGGTTTATGGCACTGTGCTTGGTGCTGTATGACTAATTTATCTCTGTATTCCCAGAATTTACACAGTGTCTGGAACCTAGTAGGTGCCTAATAGATGCATTTTGATTGAAATGGTCCCTCATGATAAATTGAATCAACTCGGAAAGTCCTGAAGAAGCTATTTATACGTTTGGACACATTTTCTGTCCTTGGTTTTTATTTCTTTCTTAACAACAGTTATCTCTTAACGAGGTAGAACCCTACTCTAAATATGTGGTGGTCCAAGTTTTCCATGTATGGTGACTGTAGCTCCAATTTCAGACTGAAATTAAATGAGACACTTATGTAGTCCATCTAACAGTTAGCAAAAATAAATTTTACTTCTCTGTATCCCGGGGAGGATTTTTAATGAGGGTGGAGCATTGATTCAGCTGAGCACAGCTTTCAATAACCTTTGTTGGTCATGCTATTGGTCAGAGGGCTGAGGAGAATCCAGGTGATTGTTGGTGACCTGACTTTTGTTACTATGACACCAGGAGCCTGCTTCAGCATCCTTTAGTCCCCTGAGCCAATCAGGTCTCCAGGACAGTTTCAATGCCTTTTAAGGAATAACTAGGAGAGTCATTGAGGGGGGACTCTTGGTAGCTATTCCTTCTATGACAGTGACAGAAGTATTGTGTGTCAGAGGTGTCACACTTAAGGCCCACATCCAAGTGTGGGACAAACCAGATTACAATGTAATTGGGAAATGTATAACAAAATAAATGAAAAAAATATAGTATAACACAGATAATGCTAATTTGTGGTTTTCTAACTCAACATGAAACTCCAGGGATGTGTTTCTGTTTAGTTGGATACTGTGGTATAATCATCCACCATGTACAATATGCATCACTACGTACAAAGGGTATAGGACCTTTAAACTGTCTCTTTAGAATATATTTGTCAGTGTGGTGCATTGGAAGGAACATTGGATTTAGGTTTCAATTCTGATGGCCACGTACTTCTTAGATTTTGGGCAAAGCGCTTTGCTTTTCAAAAAGGACTTCATTTTCTTCATCTGTAAAATAAGGGAGTGGATCTGATGCTCTCTGAATTCCTTTCCAGTTTTAAATGTATGCTCCTATACTTTATAAGGAGATTTTGCTGCATTTCTTCCCTGCTGTCTTATTGTCAGGCCCAAAGGAGTCACATTGAGAAAAGGCCATGTTCTCTGAGTGAAAATAGCTACTATGTCCTCCTCCAGCCAGCAGTTATTTTATTGAGTCTTTAGAGAATCCTTGGGGTATGTGGTAAAGATTAGATGTGATTTTTGCTCTCAGAGCAGAAATATTGAGTCAGGGTCAGATATTCCAGAGGTCTATCAGGCATTGTTTGCTTCCTGTGAGAATAATCAGCAGTATTTGTACTTTTTCTTGGTGGGAAGAAGGAGCTCATGAACGTTCTGCCCAGTGGCCTATTATCATGGGAATTTATACCACACACTGCTGGAAATAAAGGAATTTGTGTACTATGAACATAAATATGTACAGATATAATAATTAATAGGGCACATTAAGGAGGAGGGACAGATAAAGGATTGTGTTCTTAAATTGAAGAATTCCTTATACTTATAAGGGAAATAGAGAGAGTGATGCATCTTGGAACAGTCCCAGAATTTTTCAATTGGAAGGCATCCCTGAGGCCATATACTCTGATGATCCATGCTCAAAAGAGAATCCTTCTTATAACACACCCAACAAATGGCCATCTGGCCTTTACTTAGAGACCTTCAGTGAGGAGGGACGGACTACCTCCCTAGGCAGGCTATTCCATTTTGGATAGCTCTAATTGTAATCAAGTTTTTCCTTACATCAAACTTTAATTTTCCTCCTTTCTACTCATTTATTCTGTTCTGTCTTCTGGGACTGAATTCAACATGACAACCCTTTAAGTACTTGAAGACAGCTAATGTTGCCTTTCCTGAGCCTTCTCTTCTTTAGGTTGAATAGCATCCCTTACTTCAGCTGATCCTGATTAGGCATGGGCTCAAGGCCATTCACTCTCCTTGTGGTTCTGCTCTGTAAGCTCTTCATTTAATCAAAACAGACTGATATGGAGTACTGGGAGCGTACAAACCTCTACCCTGTCCCTGCTTTAGTTTTTTTTTCTCTTGATGCATGACAATGATTAAGTTAGCAAATTAAAATAATGCCTGTGGGTAGTTACTCCTTTAAATCTTACTCCGGTGGAGAATTCAGTATTGTAGAAACCAGAGAAAAACTGGCATATGAGAATTAGCATGTTAGCAGCATTTACTTTAATTTAATTGGTTAATCACTTAGTCCTATTTTTTCAGTGATTTATAGTAAACTCAAAATTATTTGTATTGAATTGCTCAAGTCGTTTGTTTCTCTTCAATAGTGAAGGCATAAATTCCTGTGAACCAGTCTTTCTGGTATTCTAGAGCCAAGCTTTCTAGGTAATTACAGTTTTGGTACAGCTTTATCTCCTGTTATAGAAATGAAACTCCTTATTTTAAGCTGGTTTTCCTGGTATTAGGAGTGGTGGCACCCTAATATTGTCATTTTATCTTATGACACCTCTTATCTGTGAATTTTATCATATGAGATTTGACCAGCAGTTAATGAGACTAATTTCATAAGCCACACATGGACATCTGTTTCTTTACTGTTTAGTCATACCTTCATATGCATGTATATGTATATATGTATGAATGTACATATATACATGCACAGATACATATATAAAATGAAAATAGCCAATTAGTGTTGTTTTTGGCACATCTGAACCTATTCCCTATGGACCCACTTCTCTGCCCATAAATCATAGAATCATAGTTTTAGAGCATAAATTTGGAGGCAAGGGTGTGCTGGTCAATATTTAACAATAGGCTATGTGTGTGGGGGGAGGGGATGTAATTATGACACTTTTTTTAGTTTAATCTGAATTATTAACATTTAAATTTAATTATTAACATTTCCACTATGACTTCTTTAGTCTAGACAGTCAAGAAAATAATAAATCAAGCTTTGATTTGTAGGCATTTGCTGATTTTGAGGTGTAAATGCTTACATTGAAAATTTAGTATTTGATTCTCCCTGACTGGTAGGAGCTGGTTCCAGCATACCACTGTTTGGAGGTAATCCGGTTAAAACCTCTCCTCCAGTCCAACTCCAACTGAGATCCAAATCTAAGAGACTCGGCTAAGGTCACATAGAAAGTAGATAGCAGAGCCAAAGTTCACATCTGGTTTCTCTGACTCCAAATCCTGCCATTGTTCCTCTGAACCATACTGCCATCCCTGGAGTAAAGTCCTAGCCAACCATCTGTTGTGAAGGTGTGTGCCAATGGTCAGAAGAAATGAGCCAGCATGGATGGCTCATTTAAGTCTTATAAGAACTTATGGACAAGAAGCACGTGCTGTGCGCTTTTTCTTGGTAATGAAATGAATAACATCATCTTCACAAATGAAGGCTAATGCATTAATGCTGTGTCCTCATCATGTGACTGGCCAGCTGTCGCTGCTTGTCCCATGCTTCACATATGAGGAAATCAAAAGAGAGAAGAGTTAAACTTCTCTTAGTCTCAGAGAAGATCAGTGAAATTCTTTGGAGTAGTGTTGGGTCCAACTCTTTTGTGTACCTCTCTGGGGGAGAACCTAGATCCCGTCCTTCTATTTAACTGCTATTGGTTTATGCCTTCTGGTTTCACTTGTGATGAGAAAATCAATATGGATATGGTTCAGTTCCTTTTGTGGAACAGCAGCTTGTTGGCTCATAGGATGATTATAGGGTTAGAGCTGGAATGGCCCTTAGAAACCATTGAGTTCAATCCCTTCATTTTAAAGATGAAGAACTAAGACCCAGAAAGGGAGAAGTGACTTGTCAAATTCATACAAATAATAAGCTAGGGAGAGCCAAGATTTGAACCCAGATCTTTTGACTCCAAATCTAGTGAGTGTGCTTTCCACAGAGATTGCATGATCAGGGCACCAGCAGATAAATAACTGGTTTTGGCAAGTGGTTTTGAGGCTGGGGTAATTATCACCCCAGGACAAATAGGTAGCTCAGTGGATAGAGTGCTCAGCCTGGAGTCAGGAAGACCTGAGTTCAAATTTGCCCTCAGGTATTTTCTAGCTCTGTGGCCCTGGGAAAGTCACTTCACCCTGGGCACCTCATTTTCCTTTTCTGTAACATGAGCTAGAGAAAGAAATGGCTAACCACTCCAGTATCATTGCCAAAAAATACCCCAAACGGTGTTATGAAGAGTTAGACGTGACTAAAACAACTGAACAACAACAACAGAAGTTACTGAATCCAGGCCCAGAGCTCTGTCCACTGTGCCACTTAGCTAGATTCTCTTTTACTGTTGTCCTACTTGGGTTTCCAGTTTAGCTAATTTAGTTTCATCTTTCCCGTCCTGAATATATTTTTCTCTTTGACAGAGGAAAAATATGTATTGAGTAGCTCTGCCATCCATGAGCATTGTCCCATGACTTAGGTAGGAGCCATGGTTCTAATGTCTAAGAGACATTGCTTGCTGATGGTGGAAGGAGAGAAACGTCAGTTGCCAGAGTGGTAGCTGACATTTTGAGAATCTCATTTTTTGAGACAGAAAGAGGAGGAAGTTGGAGGTGTTTTGGAGGGCCTGGATATGCCATGAAGACAAAAAGATACATGATCTGGGTAGGCCTAGGCTCTTACCACACTAGAACATTTTGGCATATTCAGGTCTCAGTGGAGAATCTTCCCTCTTCCCTGATCCCCCAGGTTGTGCATAGGGAGTGGCAGAATGACACAGTTTAGTAGCCAGAGCATCTGTAGTGTTTTCTGTGGTTCTTGTCTTCCTTAGACGGTTAACAGGAGCCTTCCTGCGGTGATGCAGCTGTAGTGGCTAGCATCTGCTAGCATTCTTGCATCTTCTCTTTCTGGCAGTGAGCTGTCAGCATCTTAAGCTAGTGCTGGTGTGACAGTCACTGAAAGGTGACTCTGATTGGCCTGATGCTGAATGACAACTAAGCCTATCAGTGACAGTAGTGGAAAGATGGGAGAGGTTGGGGGCACCATAACTATTTCTGGGGCCCTATTCATACAGAAGTCTTGCACACGTAAACTTAAAACATGGAAAGGTCTGGGGAACTTCATTCAGGCATGAAAAGCTTTTCTCCCCTGAAATTTTTTGTCATTCCCTGGAAGAGGTTATATGACACATTAGCACTTCCACTACTCTCTTTCTCTAAAAAGCATCGAACCAACTCTCCAAGGTCTAAGATAGACTGTCTTTGAAAGTGAAGTGACCATCCCTTACTTAATAGTCTAGAGTGCAGTTTGAAACACAGTTTCCTTGTATATACTATATAAGAAATGAGACATTAGTTGCCAAATGCTAAACAGTTCATCACAACTTTTTTCTTTGTTGTTACTGGTTTTTTTTAAATTGCAGTTTTAAAAATCCATTTTGAAAGACTAGTATGGCAATCCAGGGGTTAAAAAGATCTAGATCTTCTAGGCCAACATATCCTTGAGCAAAGAGTCCCCTGCAACAAGTGGCCCTCCAGCCTTGACGTTAGGCTCTCTAGTAAGGGGGGACCCACTCCTTCCCAAGGTAGCTTATTTCACTTAAGTTTTATTGATTTCCCTTGTTTTTGACATAGTTCATCTCCTGATGTTGTCTCCTCCCATCTGCCATAGAACCTTCCCTTGTAACAAAAAACAGTTAAACAAAGCCAACATGACTGATAAACAGCTATGTTTGATAGTATATTTAGCATTCCCTACCTAGTTTCCAACCTCTTTCTGCCCAGAGGAGAGAAGTATCTAGGAGCACCATTGATAAAGAGTGCTGGGTCTACAGTCAGAAAAAACCAAGTTCAAAATTGGCTTCAGATACTTACTAGCTGTGTGACCTCTGTTGGTCTCAGTTTCCTTAGCTGTAAAATGGGGATAATAATATACCTCCCTCCCTTAGTGGATGTGAGGAAAAAATAAGATAATATTTATAAAATGTTTAGCACAGTGCCTGGCACATAGTAGGTGCTTAATAAATGTTAGTTATGATGATAATGTGTTTTTCAGGACCAAAATTCGTCACCATGTTATCATATGCATCATAGGCTAGATTACCAGTTTTCAAAAAATTTAAACACAGAAGGTACCCACCATCCTTTTCCAAGTCATTTTCATTAGCTATTAGAGACAAGGAAGAAACTTGGTACCATATGTGAGTTCTTTATGACTTCTCTTTTCTAGGTTAAACATTCCAAATTCTTAGAAACCAGTTCTTTTACAGCACAATGTGGAGGGCTTCTGCCATCTTGACCACCATCCTCTGGACTTTCTCTTTAAGGAAAGAATGTGCTTCCTAAAATGTATTTCTCAAAACGGAACACAAAACTCCAGTTGTGATTTAATCATAGTTGACTATATTAGGTCTCATACTTCTTTAGTGCTGGATACCTATGCCTCTTTATTGTAGTCTAAGATTGCATTAGTATTTTTCTTTGGCTGCCATATCACAGTGTTGGCTCATATTGAGCTTGTAGGCCACCAAAACCTCCAGATCTTTTCCCCTCAAGAGGAACCACTGTCTGGCTATACCTCTTGCATTATCGACACACACACACACACAAACATACTTGTTTTCTTGGTGAAGTGCCCAGGAGTAGGAGGCATTGAGACAACTCTTGATGTGACTCTACCACTTCAGTGATAGGCACATTTTTTTTTCTCTTTCTCCAATCTATTTCTCTGCCCCAACCTTCTCTTTTGTTTCCTCATTCCTTTTCTCTGTCTTCTCTTCCTCCTTCCTCCTTCCTCTTTCCTCCCAGTGTTTAGGCTGCCAACAATACCTTAGAGCATTGTTCAGCCTCACCCATGACTCCCTGACTAAGGAAAATTCTGGGTACTCTGTCCAGGCAGTATGATCTAGCAGAAAGAGCATAGGGTTAGGGGCTAAGAGACCCAGTGATAGTCCCAGCTTTGTCACTTATGCTGGCCATGTTTCCTTGGAATTAGGGAACTGTTTTTAAAAATGATTGCATCTACAAAATAACTACCTTTTTAAAATATTAAAGCAAACCCCCATTTGTGGTTGTTGGATTAGTTTTGAGAGCATGATGAAACATGCAATTTTGTGTATATAACCCTACTGCCAATCCCACAGGTACCATGAAACCTTATGCTCCCCCCTTTTCCTTGTATCTCTAATCCAGTGAAATATTGAGGCAATGAGAATAGAACGTCCTCTTCGTGTGTACAGAAAGTCAGAAAATTCTGTCTTTAGCAGACCCGTGGGGGAGAGGGCTGCCAATTCCTGAGAAGAAGGCCTTCTCCTTGTTTAGAAGGAGATAAAAAAATTCCTTGAGAAAATCTGTATCAGTTTTGTGATTACTCCCTCATTTTCTTCAGCGGCTTCTGCAGGGCTGACAGCATCTGTTGCAGCTGCTTAGAATTGGCTGTGGGACCGATTCATGGGCAAGATTCTTGTAAGGTGAGGGCGGGGGTGAGGGGGGTCCCTTTTAAACTACATGGTGGTTTGGGAGAGGCCAAGAATTGTGTGAAATATGTTCTGTGGCTAATAAATGTGTCTGGTGGGTTTTGTTGGTCTTTTGTGTTGAGTTTAATGTTTCTAGGGATTTGACTTGAGGTTGCAAGGTCTGATGTGAATACTCTTGACCAGGGTTTGCAGACTGGAATTTTTTGCTGGCAAATGTGGTTTTTCTTTAATGTTTGAGAAGTTATTTAAGAACCCATGAAGTGACGGGATTCATTGTCTGTGAGATGTTTCACTGCATAGCTTGTTGGAAGCCTGAAAGAGATGTCTAAGTTATTGTGATTACTTTTCCAGTTTGTTAGGAAGCAAAACCAACTCTGAAGCTTTTGAACATATGAACAGTAAAAGCAGGCATTCCATTCTATTGTTCCATTGACTTTACATTTCTCTTTATTTGAACTTCATGTTCAACAATAGAGTGAAAAAAATGTGTGTTCATACTGCTGAGTTCCAGGTACAACAGAGTTCTGAATCACCATTGGAATATTTCATACGTCCAACATAATTTTGGTGTTGAAATTATTTTGTTATATTTGTCAAAGGCTGTAGCCCTGTGGCAGAGAGATTCTACAACTGGTGATTCTTACTGTTGCATCTTAGCTTCTCTGGAGGATTTTATTCTGGGGATGAGGGTGTGGTACCATGGAAAGAATTCTGGGTTCAAAGTCAGAGGATCTAGGTTTGAATCTTGATTCTTCTACTTAGTACCTATGAAGGACCTGGTCCTTCAAGTAGTGTGCAGTAGTCAGAGCAACCTTGCTCTTGTGTTTGAGAGAGAGAGAGAGAGAGAGAGAGAGAGAAAAGGCATGGAGGAGAGGCAGAGATAGGGAATAAAAGGGGGAAGGGAACATGAGTTTACTAAGTTCCTGCTGTGTATCAGGCACAGTGCTGGGTATTTTACAAATATTATTCCATTTGATCCTCACAACAATCCTGGAGATAGGTGCTATTATTATCTCATTTTACAGATGAAGAAACGGAGACAAACAGAAGTTAAGTGACTTGTCCAGGGTCACACAGCTAGTGAATGTCTGGATTTGAACTCAAATCTTCTTGACTTGAGACCCAGTGCTGTATCTATTGACCTATCTAGCTGCCTGAGTGTCTGAAGCAGAGAGATAAAGACAGAAGCAGAGAGTATGAGACAGAGAGTAAGATAGTAAGAGTGAAAGAGAGAGAGGGAGAAGTAAAAGAGTATGAGAAAGAAACTGAGACTACAGAGGAGAAGAGGAGGAAGGGAGAGACAGAGAAAGAATGTATATATATATATATATATATATATACACACACACACATATGTGTATGTGTGTGTGTGTGTGTGTGTGTGTGTGTGTGTTGTTAACTCTTTAGGCATTGGCCAAATAGAGAGATGTCTGGGCTTCTGTGTCCTTAGTGGGGTCCTCCTGATCTGTAGATGTCGGGGGCGGGGGTTGAGGGAACATCCTGTGCTGGTGAGATTATTAGGTAGTGACTGCCATTGGGCCTTAGGTTAGTCTGGGCAATAACAGAGCTGTCCCGAAATAGAATGGGTCCCTTTCAGAAGTAATAGGCTCCTCCTCATTAAAGGATGGGTGAATACTTATTGGATGTTTCATCGAGGGGATTCCAGTTCAGGTAGCTATTGGATTTAATGACCACTGAGGCCCCTTCCAACTCTGAGACTCTGTGGGTACTCACGCATGGTACCAAGGTTCTTACTTGTCTCTAATAGCTAGTGAGCATGGCTTGGAAAAGGATGGCAGATACCTTCTGTGTTCTAATTTTTTGAAAACTGGTAATTTAGCCTATGGTGCATATGATAACATTCTACTAATTAGACTATCTGATTATCCAGAAATATGCTAAATGAGAGTTAGTTATAATTTCAGTGCATTTAAATATTCACTTTATAATACCTTTATTCATCAAAACCTATATTCCCCTCTTCTCTTCCTCTTACCTTACCTCTAGTCAGGCCTAATGGATCACATGGATTCCCATGTGTTAGATGCCAAAGAAAGCTAAACTTTGTCAATTCTCTTTAATTGCATTTATATCATCTTAGAAAATATAGAACCCAGGAATGTTGGCAAGATATCCCTTATCCAATCAGTCTCCAAATCTTTTTGTTTCTACCTCTACAAAATCTCTTGCATCTACCTTTTCTCACTCAGCTACCACCCTTGTTCAGCCCCTAATCACCTCTCATCTAAATGATTGCAATAATTAGTCTCCTTGCCTCATCTCTCCTCATTCCAATCCGCCCTACACATCGCTGCTAAAGTGATTTGCCTAAAGTGCAAGTCTGACCACATTACTCCCTCAGTAAACTCTAAAGTTTCTCATTGCCTCTTGGATCAAGTATAAATGATGATGTTTGGCTTTCTGAGCTCCTTATAATCTTGCTTTACAAGCCTTATTATATATTTCTCCTCTTTGCACATTCTGTGGGTCAAGCCAGACTGCCCTCATACATGTCATTCTCTCTTACGGCTCTGTGCCTTGGCACTGAATGTTCTGTGCCTAAAAAGCACCCCTTCTTTACCACTATCTCTTAGAATCCCTTATTTTCTTCAAAACTCAGCTCAACTTTTACCTGAAGCCTTTCCTGATTTCCCTCCAGCTTCTAGTGCATCTTTCCTCTGTAATTACCTTGTATTTATTTTGTATATAACTATGTATAGGCGCATTTTCTGCTTTTATAGAATGTAAGCTCCTTGAGGGCAGACTGTTTCATTTTTGTCTTTCTATCCTTAGCTCCTAACACAGTGTCTGGCACATTGTAGGTATGTTACTGTAAAGTGACTTGATTGTTGCCCATGGCCAGCCTTCTTTTTAAAGAGATTGTGTGGAGGATAAAAGCTGTCTGCCTAAATTCTGTCTCATAGTACTATGTTTCAGTTTCCAAGGCTAGATAAGGCCTATGAAACATGTACAAATGCCTTAGGAGTCAAGCTTGGTATTTTGTATTTGGAACCAACTGAAGATATGTGATGAGGTGGAAAAAAAAAAGAGGGACTTGTCATCTAATGAGAGCAAAGCACAACCTGGACAGCTTCATACTTAACAGGCATCCATGTAATAACAGGATAAGATGACGAAACCCTGAAAAAGCTAGTGGACACCAATGGCTAATTCATGAGATAACATAGAGGGGACAGGATGGGCAAGCTTGGTGGAGCAAAATGTCAGATCATGTGAGGGTTTGTGCAAGAGATGCAAACTCAAGATGCTTCATCCTTTCCCTTCTGATGTAAGTGTTAGAGTACTGAGTCCTTCGATGGGAGCTGAACTTTTATCCAAAGGCCAGAATCTCATGACTGACACCACACTGATGGCCTTAGGAAAATTGAACTTCATAGACCTTGGGGAAAAAACTAAACAGAAAGTTAAGCCTAAACCCACTAGTAAGCATGCTGTCTGCTTGAATTTTCAGGGAATTTGGTCCTAGGTTCTGTAAATGGAGAGTCTTTCTCAGCTGCTGTTTTAACATCATAATAATAGCTAGTAATTATATAGCACTTACTGTGTGACAGGCTGACAAGTATTATCTCATTTGGTCTTCACAAGTACCCGGGAAGTAGGGTCTATTATTATTATCATATATATATATATATATACATACATACATATGTGAATATGTATATGTATATGTATATGTATGTATATGTGTATATATGTATGTGTGTGTGTATACACAAATGAGGAAACTGAGGCAGAGGCTAAGTAACTTGCCCAATGCCATACAAGTTGTATGTGTCTGAGACCGCATTTGAACTCAGGTCTTCTTGACTTCAGACTCTCTATCCATTGTGCCACCGAGCTGCCTCAGGAAGTGGACCATTTCTCAGGCTTTCGCCACAGGCTGCCATGGGCAGTGAATGGGCAGCTTGCTTATTTTAATTTTGCTACGAAGTTGCAATCTGGGTTGAAGTAGTCAGATGTGTGTGGCAGAGCAAATCTCAGAAAAATATCTGCTGTCTCTTTAATTACTAAAAAGTTTCACATCTTGAAGTGATGTCATCCCCTTTTATTCACTCCTTTGTTACTGTATTTTACAGGCTGCCGCACCCTCTTTTTGTGTGTGAGAAAATATGCCTGGATTTGTCCCCTTATCTTTTGCTTCTGGAGGAGAAATTCAGGTCTTCTCCTTTCATTATTAGTAACCATTATTTCCTTGTGGGATCACAGAGCTCATTTTTTGGAGGATTCCTTCTCTCCTTCAACCCCACTCCCCTGCAAGCATTCATTAATTCCTGTTCCTTATTTCAGTGTAAGCTCTCCAGTCATTCTTTCCACTCTGGCTTCAGTGACCCTCTTCTTACCTTTCTCTTAGCATTAAGGTACAGTGGAGAACTCATTTGCTTGGGAGGACCAGAGTTTTGAGTTGGCTCTTCCACTGACTTGTTGTGTGACTTTGAACAAGTGATTTCATGTGCCTATACCTTGGTTTCCCCATATGTAAAGTGAAAGGATTGAGTTATATGTTCTCAAAGACTTCCTTGTACTACTAGTATGACCTCTGAGTATGAGATGAGAGTAGCGTCTAGGCTAGTCTCCCTGCCTCCATTCTTTGCCCATTACAATCCCTCTTACATACTTGTTGCTACTCTGATCTTCTTAAAGGCCACTTCTAATCATGTTATTGTCTTGTTCAAAAATTGTCCATGTTCTTCCTCTATTGACCTATTAATCAATTATTATTTATAATATTTATATCTATATTATATATTAATTGATTACTCAATCAACCAGCATTTATTAGATACTTAGGATGTATGAAACATACTTAGCATGAGCTAAATATGGGGGGTATAGATACAGAAGAGACAATCCTTTCCCTTGGGGAGCTTACATCCTACCAGAGGGATAAACTATGTTTACAGATAAGTACACCCAGAAAATATACAAAATAATGATTTGGGAGGAGGAGGAAATTAATCTGAACCTTGAAGGGAACCAGGAGTTACAAGGGGTACACGTGAGGAAGGAGAGCCTGGGGACAGCCTGTGCAAAGGTATTTAGGTGGAAGATGGAATGGAGTGCATTGGAAGCTGTAAGTAGGCCAGTTTGCCTGGAATATGGAGTACTTTTAGGTATGAGTAATATGTTAGCCTGGAAAGATAGTGGAGTTTGGAACCAGATTGTGAAGGGCTTTAAATGCCAAACAGGAATTTGTATTTTTTCCTAGAGGTACTTGGGAACCACTGAAACTTCTTGAGTAGAGGAGTGCTCAGATCTGAACCTTAGGAATATCACTTTGGCACCATGTGAAGAATAGATTGGGGTCCAAGGTTCTTAGGTTGGCATTCAAGTTTCTTAACATTTTGGGCTGGTTTTACCATTCCAGTCTTATCTCTCAATACATTCAACACCATCCAAATGGCTACTTTCTCCTTTCTTAAGGAGAATTTGCTCTGTTTGGAATGCACTCCCCCTGCTTGAACCCAAGTCCAGTCCAATTCCTGATCATCCTATAAGGTCCAGTTCCAGTGCCATTGCTCCCAAGATGTCTACTCTGTTGCCTTTATCCAAAATAATCTTTCACACACAGAAATAACTACAATACAAGGTGAGGCATTTCTGTAAGAGGAATTGTAAGCTCCATATGGGAGATTCCTACGTTTAATAACTCTGTGAACCTGAAGGATCTCTTGGTCCCCCTGAGCCTTGGATTCCTCTTCTGTAAAATTAAAGGTTTGAAACAGATAGCCATTAAACCTCCTTCCAACTCTCAATTCTATAATCTTAGAACCATTTGGTTGAAGTTTCCAGCTGTAATGGGGGCAGAGTCAATAGAATACATTTGTGTGGCTTGGGTGAGATTCAATGATTGTCAGTCTGTCAACAAGGATTTATTAAGTTGTTACTATGTGCCGGGCTCCATGTTAAGTGCTGAGGATACAAAGAAGTACAAAAACATAGTCCCTGTTTGCAAGGAGCTCACATTCTAATGGACAATTATGTGTATACATACATACACTCATTCAAAAAAATTATGCCTCTTTGATGTTACTGCCCACTGGAGATATTGAACAATCCACAGTTTTACATACCTTGACTTTTTACAAAATTAATCATTATTCCATGGATTGTAGCATTTTCTGGCATTAAAAGATGTGCATTTTAAAAAAAAGTAATATTAAAAGAGAAGCAGTATGCTATAGTTGATAGAACACTGAACTTAGAACCAAGAAAACTTGAATCCAGATTATGTTTTTGACATATACTAGCTGTATGTAACCATGGGCCTCAGTTTCCTCACTTGTAAAATGAGGGGGTTGGACTAGATGACTTCTAAGTTCATTTCTACCTCAAAGCTCATGACTTTATCTATAAAAGGGCTAGTTGATAATTACTCAGGATATTTAAAAAATTACATTGATATCTCTTATTTTTATATCACTTTTACTTACAAATAGATTATTCCCTTCTCCCCTCCCTTGAGAATTATCTCTCAATAACAAAGAATAAAAGAGGGATAGGGAAAATGCAGTTTAACAAAACTAAGAAATTAACTGAGTTTGACATGCAGTGTTCTGTATCGATAGTTCTCTATCTTTGCAAAGAAGGGAAGGGGGTATAGTTTATCATGATACTCTTTGGGCCCAAACTTAGTCATTATAATTATACAGTATTCAGTTTTTTGTTGTTATTTTATATAATTTATTTTGCTGCAATTATTGTATAAGTTTTTTTTTTATTATTCTTACTTCACTTTGCATCAGTTCACATAAAGTTTCCCATGCTTCTGTTTTCTTTGTATGCTTCACTTCTTACATTGTTGTAATATTCCACAGCATCCATGTGCCACAATTTGTTTAGTCATTCTCTAATTAAATGACACCTTCTATATCTGTTGTTATGGCCCCCTGGAAGGAATATGAAATGCTAACTTCAGTGTAACCTATACATTTTAGTAGCTCCCTGGGAAGGGGGAAGAAGGGAATAAGCATTTATATTGTGCCTGCTATGTGCCAAGTACTTTAAAATTATTTTCTCATTTGATCCTCACAACAGCCCTGGGAGTTGGTGCTATTATTACCCCCATTTTACAGTTGAAGAAACTGAGACAGAGAGTGGTTAAGTGACTTGTCCATGGTCACACAGCTAGCGAATGTCTGAGGCTGGATCTGAACTCAGGTCTTCCTGACTCTAGGCCCAGGGTTTTATCCACTGCACCATCTAGTTTACCAGGCTGATTGACTCCAGTAGGGCCCTAAAATCTTTAATATTTCAGAGCCTCTTCCTGTTTTCCTTCAGATGTGTTCTTGGTTTCATCATTGGCTCTTTTCAGAAAGTTTTAGTACCCATCATCTCTGTCTCTTTTCTTGTGACATTTAGGTAACAATCACATTGGCTAGGAAATCCACTGGAGACTCATCCCTGACAGTGTAGATGTCCCCCCCCTTCCAACTTTATTTCTTTTAGCAAACAACTTTTATTGTACTCTGGTCTTCAGCTTGACAGCATCATTCTGTTCCCTCCATGAGGGATCATATCATATTATCCTTCTTTCACTCCAGTGATTATCTGGCTCAAATCTTTGGCTGGTAATGAATGTCTCCCTGCTAGGTGTGTTATTACACTTATCTCTCTCTCTCTCTCTCTCTCTCTCTTTCTCTCTTTCTCCCCCCAGCCCTGCAAAGATTAATCATGTGAGTGCCCTCCTCCCAAGAGAAATATTGCCACTGATGGCGCCATCCCCTTACAGAAAAATTCCTGAAGGGAGAAGGATCATACAATCTGCAGCACATACATATTCTCCCTGAGCTGCTCTGATGCTGGGCCATATTCCTTTAACACCGAAAGGGCACCTTCATAAGGGTCTCATCATTAACTAAAACTCAAGAAGTGCCTCAGCATTGAAAAGGCTTTAAAATTCAACAGTCTTATATTAAGCTCTTACTATGTGCAAACCAACTGATTAATAAGCATCTATTAAGCTCCTACTGTGTGCCAGGCACAATGTCCAGCATATGCAAAGATAAGACTCAAAGACTGGTCATCTCAAGAAGTTTATATCCAGGGGTGTGTGTGTGTGTGTGTGTGTGTGTGTTTGTGTGTGTGTGTCTGTGTATCTATCTCTGTGTTGGGTTGGGGGGAAGGCAATATATGATAGTGGGAGAAGAGGATATGACATATACCCAGATAAAATTTTCTTTTCAACAATTTCTCTGTGTGGTCTTAGATCTCTTTATCTTCACATCCAGTGGAGGACACGTCTTCATGTAAATCAGTAACGTTCAGATTTTCTCATCCCATCTCCTTTCTTAAGCTGCCCCTGCTCCCCTAGGATTTCTTGTTGCCATCACTGATGATTGGGTGGAGGCATTACTAAGCCAGCGTAGGCCCACTTGGCATCTTGGTTAATCTGAAGGTTGAGTAAGAGGGAAAGGGAGGGCTGAAGACAGAAGGCACAAAATTGGCCTTGTGTGTGTGTGTGTGTGTGTGTGTGTGTGTGTGTGTGTGTGTGTGTAGGGGTCTTAGTCAACATTAGCTGTTTGAAGGAGTCCCCAGTGCACAACTAGTGCACTCCACTAAGCCCTCCACAACTAGTCCAAAACACAGTAGTTTGAACTGATATGACTAGTTCAATGGAATGCCAACCTTTAATGAGCAGATTTCCCTTACTCTCATGTTTTACCCAACCACTGGTGAAACCAGATCATAGCATCCTAGATCTGGAGCAAGAGAAGGACTTTACATGTCTTTATATCCGTGTGCAAAGCTGTGAGGTTATGTTTGCAGGAGTGATTTGTTGCTCATTTTGATATACCATCTTGCTAATTCTGTAGTGTGAGTCCAGTGATAGGTATTTTGGATGCAAATCAAGAAGTCCTATATACCCTCACCCAAACTTGCCCCAGATTAGACCTTAATAAAATACAGGATGCAGCTTTAAGCTATTAAAGCTTAAATAACTTAAACTTGAATAAGTTAAAGCTACACTAAGACTTTTGGGACATCCTATGCAGGTCACCTTGTGGTTTAAAGTCGTTTTACCCATTTTACAAAAATTGACATTTAAAAGCCCAACAAATTAAGGATTAATTTGCTTTATTTAATAAAGTATTCTTCAGTTTTGGTAAAGTCTTTTTTTTTTTTTCCAGGTTTCTCTTACACTGGTTTAGATGTTAACTGGAAGGAAAACATGGCCATGGGCTTGTGCCAGTAGAGTAAATTTCAGTGTATTGACAGGAAGTAAAAATAAAGACTAGATTCACGTATTTCTTCTTTTATGCATCAAACATTTATTAAATTGTGAACTAATTATTTATGCAGATATTTAGACAGATAAACAAAATAATACCCCCAATAGCCCCTGTTCTAATAAGTCTTGTAGTAATACTTGGAATTAAGATCACGCAGATTGTTTAAAAGCAAAAAAAGAAAGCTGAGGCAAGAGTAAACCATAAGTTAAGTATACACAAACAAAATGCTTATTTTCCATGTGTGGGCAGAAGGAAAAATATGCTGGTGAAGGGAGAGTGATACTATATGGGTGAAAGGTGAATCAGAAGAGGAAGTACTGCATTGCCAGATAATTTGATAATGATGGAGAAAGTGTAGGTGTGAGTAGTATGACTGATAATAATGTAGAGTGATAATTGTTGTAGCCAATCAGAGTAGAATATTTGGAACATTTTTTTAATTTTAGTTTTTTTTGTGTCTAGTTATAAGCTGACCTTTGATTATTTCTTGGGTTTGTGAGTTTAAGAGCAGAGATTTTGCCTCACTCCCCATCAGAGATAAAGGGCAATAAGCCATCCCAGAGGATCCCAGTAGGCACTGAACCAGCAGGAGGGCTGGTTTGGGGGCAGGTTTCTGAGACTCAGTGAAGCACAGCTATTTCCTTTAAAATTGCCAGTTCCCCTAGTGCATTTCAAGTGTAATTTGATTTACAGAAATTCATTTTACATGCAGATTTTCAGGAGCATGTCCATTGCATAGAAGCATATATTTTGGAAAACCTTTTATTCGTATCTTTTGGTTGTGTATCATCTTTATTTCCAAACATATCTCCTGGTTCTCCTCCTACCTATCAGACTGCTCCTTCTCAGTTTCCCTGGATTCTCATCTAGTCTACTTCTCTAACAGTAGGTGTCTCGCAAGGTTCTTTCTTGGGCTCTCTTCTCTTCTTACTCAAAACTGCTTCGCTTGGTGATCTGATCAGCTCCCATGGATTTAGTTGCCATCTCTACACTGATGATCTCAAATCTACCTATTCTGTTCCAGCTTCTCTACTGACTTTCAGTGTCACATTTCTGGCTGTCTTTCAGACATCTTGAACTAGATACCCAGTAGACATCTTATACATATATCCAAAACTGAACTCATTATCTTTTTTTGGGGGGGGCAATTGGGGTTAAGTGACTTGCCCAGGCTCACACAGCTAGTAAGTGTCAAGTGTTTTGTCTGAGGGCTGATTTGAACTCAGGTCCTCCTGACTTCAGGGCTGGTGCTCTATCCACTGCGCCACTTAGCTGCCCCTAAACTCATTATCTTTCCCCCTAAACACTCTCCTTTCCTACTTTCCGTATTAGTGTTGAGGGCAATGCCATCATCCTGAAGTCCCTCAGGTGTGACCTAAGAGTCCTCCTGGATTCCTCACCATCTCTCACCACCTCTCCCCCACCCATATCAACGCTTATTGATTTCACCTTTGCAACATCTCTTAAATTAATTCCATTCTCTTTCCTTACACTGCCACTATCCTGGTGCAGGCCCTTATCAATTCATACTGTGTTTCAAAGATATATGGTAATCTGGGTGGGTACCCCTTCCAATGCAGGTCATAACCCCTTTATCCCTTAGCCACTCTCTTGCTGAGTTGCATTACCAAAACATTCATTACTCTGAGGACAGCCTGATAATAAGCTTAATTGATCTTAGCTAGCTTTGGCCTCAGGTGAGCTTTTCCAACTTGGAAGAACTTATCAGAGCTTGTACTCTATTGGCAAAGCCTTCGAGAACCCAAGGGATACGTCCATATAATGAAGAGGCCTCAGAGTCAAATGAGTGAAAGAATTAGAAATGTGGTATGATCAGTTAGGTATCTAAAAGCATATTGGAATAGGCTCAGAAAATCCACTTGGGGAAGGAATCCTATAGAAAATCATTTTAACTAATACATGTTCATCTCAAAGATATCATGGAATGTTAGTTATAGTTTGTGATTGTATGAGATGGTAATTTATTATTTTCAGATAACCTTTTAGAAAAAGTTTTCTAAAAGTACTTTGCCTTTGTACCATACTTTTGACTTTGTAGAGTTTTCATATAAGTATTATCTAATTTTATAATAAAGTAAAAAACCCAATTCTTTGTGAAAGGTCAGATAGATATTGTTATTTCTGTTCAATAGATGAGAAAACTGAAAACCAGAAAAATTTGAGGGATTTGCTTAAGATCACACTGCTAGTTAGTAGCAAGGTTTCAAGCTTTCTGACTATGCTTAGCACTTACACTTCTGATTGTGCTCTATCCATTATACCACGCAAAATGAGAATTCACATTTGACACATATTCATTAAGTTGCTGGTGTGTACAAAGAACAGACTTTCTTATAGGCCCAATCTTATGGGCTGTTCTCTGGACTGTTTAGAAGGAAAGTCGCTATACCAAATAGGAATCAGTGCTCGGTATACAAGATTCCCATCCTTATGCCTTTTACTTTATGAGTTACATTTATAGCATACACTGTAATTAGATAGCTGTATTCTTCAAATGAGCGACAGTGTAGTATGGGACGGGAGTATATCAGGGAAGGAGTAGGATTTAGCTGAAGGAAGAGGAAGGGAATTGTGAAGAAAATTTGAAAGTTGGTAAGACAAGATAATCATTTAGTAAGACAAGGGAAAGGAAGTTGTGTCTGACTGTCAAGAAACTGATGGTTATAAGAACCTGATAACTTCAGAGAAGAAGATGCTCATAAACAATTGTCCAGGGAGGATACTAGTAAGAACGAGAGAAGACTGAGGATGGGAAGCGGTGTGAATTATGCAGTGATCTGCATAGAGTGTTCAGTGTTTATATTTTTGAAGTGGCCCAATGACTGCTATCTATGCTCAATGTGTAAATTGGTTTTCCTCCTAGAGGAAAAGGTAAAGATGATCAAAGAATTCCTTTCCTCTTTCTAGGTTATCAGGGAGAATAAAGATTTCCTTTTAAAAACAACAGAAGGGCTTCAATGTAGAAACCAATAATACAAAAACCCAGGAGGCAGAGGGGAGTCCTGATCTGTGTCAGGAGGTTGGAAGGCGGAAAAATGTGACTCAGAGGAGAAATGGAATTAGGACCACTCATCACTCAGAGCTAAGTAACAGCAATGAGGCTCTTCCTGAAGAGAAGTGGGATGGATCCTTTGAAAAAGATACACCTTCTTGCTCTTTGGAAAATGATATGGATACCCAGATCCTGTCAAATGAGAGACCATTCAGTAAGGATCTAAGGAAGGAGAGATTAGTAGTAGTGTTTAGTAACTCCCTGACAAGAGGTAAATAAGGCAGCTCGCCTGATAGCAATAATAGAGAAGTTTGCCACCTTCCCAAGACTATGAATCCAAGATGAAAGAGACAGCCTTCCAAGATTTGTCAGATTAGATGACCCTACTACCCACATCTGGTGAATTATGTGGGCAGAAAAGCCATGTAAGCCAGATTACAGACTCCTGGGCAAGAAACTCAAGACCTGAGGGCACATGATGGTATTTTCATCACTGCTGCCTATCAAAGTCAAGGGCTTCAAAAGAGAGACTGTCAGACTTGGAACATAAGTAGTTGGTTAAGAAGATGTTCAATTTAAATTTCTGAATATTGACTTGAAATAAAGGATTGCTGAATTTCGGGTTGGGAGATGGAATGCATCTGACAAGGGATAATAAGATTGTACTTGCCTGTAATCTTGCAAAGCTACTCAAAAGAACCTTAAACTATGTATCAAAAGGGGGTGGTGGAGAGAAAACCAAACATATACATTAATCCAGCTAGAAACTTAGGAAGTAGTCGTAATTCAGGAAGAAAAAAAGAGCAATAGAGATACTCAGTAGAGGTAAAATGGAAAGGAGGGATAGGGTATTATACATTAAGAAGATATATTCAAATAAGGAAATCCAGTGAATAGGTAAGGTATCAAAGATAGCCAGAAATTCACAGCAGACAAAAATGCAAGAAAAGAGCCTATGATAAAATTATGGCCTTGGATATCAACATGCATATTTGTAGTGTATGAGACCAAGCACAATGAACTAGAGATTCCAATGCAGAGAGAGAAATTTGACCTTTGGATACTTTGATACAAAAAGATACTTTGACCAAGTCTCTCTGAGACTTGTTGGGATTACACCCATGATCAGAATATAGCTCTGTAAAGCATACTTATTTAAAAGAAACAGGATGGGCAAAAGAGAAAGGAAGGGCAGAGTATATATGTGTGTGTGTGTGTGTGTGTGTGTGTGTGTGTGTGTATGTGTGTATATAAGATACATTCAGATGAGGAAATATAGTAAATGGATGAGGAAACATGGTGGAGAACATCTGAGTGAAAATTAGTGTAGACAGAAACAGAAATGATATTGTCGTGGTATTCTACAACAGACCAACTAAACAGAAAGAGGAAATAGATGAGAACTTTGAAAAATGTATCACAACCCTAGCTTAGAGGCATTAGAGATAGTCGTGATGGGATCTTTCATTATTTGACTGTCTGCTGGAGTTTTCTTCCAAGAACAGAGTAAATAATAATTTCTTGTCTTGCCTTAATGATAGTTTTGTCCTTCAAAAGTTTGAAGAAACATTGAGAAGAACCACTATTGTAGATCTGATTGTCACCCACAAAGAAGAACTGATTTTTGGGGTGGGAATGATGACAAGGAAGAGATCATCCTGTGATAATCTCTCCAGAAAAAGAGGAACCCTGGAAATATTCTTAAATTTACCCTAGGTTTTTGGAGAGCAAAAAGAGTCGAAAGGAAGGATATGTAGGATCTTATGGATTAAACCCAGGAATGATGACAAGATCTCAAGAACTAAATTCTATATATAAAAAGAGAAATAATTCTGATGAAGAGGAAAAGAGGAGTTGTCTAAAGATCAATATGGAAGGATAAGAACTCACCAAACCAGAGGTAGTGTGGTATAGTGCATGGAGAGCTGGCCTTGGAATTAGGAAGATCTGGGTTCAAATCCCATCTATGCTATGTCCTGGCTGTGTGACCCTGGGCCAGTCACTTAACCCCTAGGTGCTTCAGACAACTAAGACAATAGATTATAGAACAGGCTCTGACCTGCACTGGTAGAGGGAATTTCCTTATTGGTAGTTTTCTATACCAAATGAAATCTCAAGTCTGGTTTAAAAAAAAAAGGAAGTTTTTTTCCTAGATATTTTTAAGAAAGTCACTTGCTTCAGAGATATATTACTTTGGCCATTTGTAGAGTAGATCTTTCAGCATATCTTTCTGCCCGGGCATTGCTCTGTGTTAAGCCTTATGGTTTATTTTGAAGCCAGGTGCTTCAGGAAATATAACAGAACTGGTTCTTTAGCTAATAAGTTCATGTTCCTCAAACTAAGTTGATTTTATATAATTTGGAAAATGAGAGGCAAACTACTCTGTCTTCTCAGCTCCCTTGCTATAACTGAAACTGAATGATAAAACATCATAGGTCTTCTCTTGCCCTTCAACACTAACATTCTGTGATTCTGTCAATGTTCTTTGTTCCCTTGACTGGTCCAGTTGGGAGAAATTTTGAGTCAGAATTGGAAATAGGTCGAATTGTAAACAGTAGACAACAGTAGACAAAAAGTGATTGATGGATTGAGAGGTAATATCTAACAGTTTGCTCTTGGTAAGTTACTTGAATTCAACAAGCATTTCTTTTTATTAATATATGTATTTTATTTTTTCCCCAATTACATATCCAAACAATTTTTAACATTTAAAAAACATTTAGAGCTCCAAATTCTATCCTTTTTTCCCTCCCCTCCCTTCTCACTGAGATGGTAAGCAATCAGATATAGGTTATACACGTGCAATGATGTAAAACATTTCCATATTAGTCATTTTGTGCAAGAAGACTAGAACAAAAGAAAAAGAATGAAAGAAAAAAAGTGAAAAGTAGCATGCTTCAGTCTGTATTCAAATAGGCAGATAATATGCTTTATCATTAGTCCTTTGGGATTGTTTTGGATCATTGTATTACTGAGAATAGCTAAGTCATTCATAGTTCTTTATTATACAATATTGTTGTTACTGTGTACAACGTTTTTCTAGTTCTGTTCACTCTACTTTGCATCAGTTCATGTAATTGTTTCCAGGTTTTTCTGAAATCATGCAGCTTCAACAAGCATTTAAGTGCCCAGTGCACAAATAACATCATGCCAGCAGTTGTTTGAGATAGAAAGTTTAAATAACACATGGTGACTGCCCTTATGGAGCTCACACTTTAGTGATGAGATAAGACTCACATACAAATAACTGTAATGCAAAATAGTACTTCACAAGTATGTGACTTTAAAGTCATAGTTCATCTAATTCAATCCAATTATTTATTAAGCACTGCTTAATGAACTTTATTAATTCAACAGGTGGAGAGGTGGGGTGGGGAAAAGGGTGTATAAGGGAACAGTGTATGTATGAAAAGCCTTAGAAGTGGGGAAAGTGTGGAACATGTATGGAGGATAGTGAATAGTTGTTTTGACAAAGTATAGAATGGAAGAGAATAGTATGAAACAAGAATCACTTACTTAAAAGAACTTTATTTACATAGCTCTTTAAAGTTTGCAAAGCATTTTTACATATCATCACCTTTGATACTAACAATAACCCTCTGAATTAAGTGTTATCTCCATTTTATAGACAAGGAAACTGAGGTGTTGTAATTTATGTAGCTACTGCTAAGTGTCTGGTACGGGATTTGAACTCAGGCCATTTTGACATCAAGTCCAGTGTGCTATCCATTGTGCCATGCTAGATACTCTCAGTGATTAGTAACTTATATCTATCTAACAATTAAAATGTACAACACACTTTGTTCCCAACAATCCTGTGAGGTAGGTAGTACAGATATTTTCCCAAGCTCACACACTTAGTAGTAAATGTCAGAATTTAAAGCCATATTCTCTTGATTCTGAGTCCAGGGCTTAGCAGTAGCCTTTTGGTGCCAGCATGGAGGGTCACGAATACCAAGGAAAGGAGTTTTAAGACTTTATTACCCTAATCTTCAGTTTCTTCCGTGTATAAAGTGATCTCTAACCTTCCTTTAAGCTTTAAAATTCTGTGATTTTGTGACTTCCTGAGATTTCTGTGAGCTAACTGTAGCTGTTATGGTTTAAACAATAGAGTAATTTGCTTATCAGTCATTATTCATTTTGAAAGTGACAGGCAAATTAGCTGCCTGAAGCCCTTTCTGATTTCTTATGAAGTACAAATAAATAACTGCAACCAATTCATAGAAATCCATGGTGCAGTAGGAAAAATACTGGTTTCAGAGTCCAGGGATCCTGGCTCAAAGGGCAGTGGGGAGGCACAGTGGATAGAGTGCTGGGCCTAGAGTCAGGAAGACTCTTCGTGAGTTCAAATCTGGTCCCAGACACTTACTAGCTGTGTGATCACCTGGGCAAGTCACTTAACCCTGTTTACCTCAGTTTTGTCATCTGTAAAGTGAGCTGGAGAAGGAAATGGCAAACCAACTCTAGTATCTTTGCCAAGAAAACCCCAAAATGGATCACAAAGAATTGGACGCAACAGAAAGATGACTAAATAACAACAATTCCTGATTCCAAGTCCAGTGCCTTATCCAATAAACTATGCTGTGCTTAAAGTTTCTTCATATGTAAAATATAAGGAGGTTAAACCAGCTGACTTTTAATGTCCTTTTAGTGCTAAATCTATGATCTATAATACTTAAATTGAGCAGATATGATACATTTCCCTTAAATCACATTACAATTTCTGAATTTATTTCTTTGGCAAGAACTTGCTTGATAATAGTCTGCTAACATTAAGGTTTTATCAAGAAAGATGATTTAGTTTTTAAAAGAGTTCATACATTCAGACCTTGCAGTATTTTGTTGAGTTGTTTGCATTTGACCCCCCAAGACTGATTCAATCATGTCTTCCTGACTTTTTTCAAAGTTGATTTAAAAAAATTCACTCTAATTATAATTGTTACAAATTGGATATTCAGATTTGATAGTAGCTAGTGATTATTAAGAAAAGCATACAAAAATGATTTAATCAGTTCTAAGGGGATCCAGGATCATGGAAATCATGAGGTAGAAATGGGGTCATTTGATGGATTATAAAGTGAAAAAAAAGAGAAGGCAAGGGTAGATATTTTATCTTCTAAGAAGATACTTGTTACTTATGGGGAAATAAAATGGGAGCTATACTTAAAGATGGTTTAAGTTAATGTTAGTGTTTTCCAAACTAATCAACTTAATTGTCCTATTTCAGCTCTATAGGGAACAAGAAAATGCCCAATATGGTCACATAGAGACAAAGCCATATTTGAAGCATTTCTATTCCTGTAAGGAGAGCTAAATTTCTTTCTCTCCCTAGTAAGGGCTTCTATCTTTGGGTTTCTGATTTGTGGGTTGAAGAATTGGGCTCGTTGCCCTTGAAAGAGTGAATGTTATAACTGGGAGTCATTGCATCTTCAATGCAGCTCTCAGGTAGGTGCTGAAGTTATTCTTCATTTTAGAGAGAGACTGTCTTGAACTGAGATTACAACTCAGGCTGTGCTGGTGCTGAATTTATTACTTTTAGGGATTTCATTAGTGTCTTTCACACTGGGCTACTGAGGATGGTTGCTCTCAGAGACAAAGTTCTAATGTAAGAACAACAAGGCTAAGATGGAGGCTAAAAGTCCAGGGTGCAGCACATTGAGAATGTGGTCCAGACTCAGGAAATACACAGAAGGCAGAGATTAAGATGAAGGATGGAGGTAGGCCATCTAGAGCTAGGGAGTACAAAGAAAGCAGAGGTTAAAGACAAGCAAAAGTAGTCAAGGGAACTGAAGTAAACATGGTGCATCAGCTGTAAGGAGACTTTGGAATTGAAGCAACCTCTGCCTTGGGCAGGAAACCTTTTATATATATTTGTCCTGTAGGAGGAATCAGTGATTGAGTTTCTAGGTTGTAGCTGCCAGAAGGTGAGAGGTAGGGGGAGTAGGTATCACATTAGGATAAAGAAAGTAGGTCCCCTTGCCTGGAGTGGGGAGTGGATGGTGAAAAATAGGGGCAAATCTTTGGCAGTATGTTCTAGGTGTGATTTAGCCTCTGTAATGTGATAGAATTTGCCTCTCTTTAGCCAAGTCCTTAGTTAACAAGGCTATGTGGAACATTTGGTATGCTTCCTTCCAGAGAATGATAGTGATGTCATTCAGCGGATATAACGTAGGACTCCCTTTATTTTTTTTTTCTTCTTTCAGTGCCCAACAGGATGCTTATATGTAAAATGTTTCATTATTAAGATTATTGTTAGATCCTTGTTTTAATTTAGACATTTTGGAGAACTGAATGAAAGGGTTTTAATTAGGAAATAGCATAGAAACTAGGAAGATCTGGCTGTCATTTTTATTATGATGATAGTTGCTTAAATATAATTCTAAAGATAGTTTTAGTGACAGCAAAGTACTAGCTCTGGCATATGCCACTACCAAGAGTGAAAAATTATTTACTCATACTCATGGAGGGAGGCCGGTATGAATTAGTCACACAACAAAATTATAGAATACTTACAAAGAAATATGTTGAGTATTCATATAGAAACTTGAGCTTGATGTCAACAAAAACTGTTTCCAAATATACCTTTTTTTAAAGGCTGACTTTAATGGCTTATTAGAAGTTAAGTTCAACCATTTGAAGAGCTATTTGACAATTAGAGTGGGCCAGTGAAAAACTGGGTTACTTATGATGTCATCAGTAATAGAGATGAACAGAGTTTGAATGAATCTGCCTAGGATGCTGTGGAAGGTTGAACTATATTACTTTTAATTCCAGAGTTACCTTTTGTGTATTCTATATTTATCTTGTATGTTCTGATTTACATATGTTATCAGTCCATCCCTACCTTCCTTAGAATGTGAGCACCTTAAGGGCAGAACCTGTTTTTGCTTTTTCTTTATATTTCCAGCACTTAGCATGTTACCCTGGCACATGTTAAACACTTAATACACGCTTGTTGATTGATTGGTTTAAAGCCTGTTGCAAGGTTTAAGATCTGTGTCTCGATGATAAGAACCTTCCTAGTTTTGTTTCAGTAATAACAGTAATAGCTCTTATTTCTACTGAGTTTTGTAGCCATTCTTAGCTCACGATGGCCCCCATGAGATAGGTATTATCCTCATTGTACAATTTGGAAAAAATGATGTTGAGCCGTTGAATGACTTGCTGAAGGTCAGACAGAATCAGAGATCATAGACTCAGAGTTGAAGGAACCTTAGAGGTCACACTTGAACACGAATCCCTTCTACCAACAAAGTGATCACCCAGTTTTTGTTGAAGGCCTCTAATAGGAGGAACTCAGTCTCATAAGGCAGCCTATTGCACTTCTGTTTAACTTTAATTGCTAGGAAGTTTGCCCTGATATCAGTCTTCAGTTTTCCTCTTTTGCAGTTATAATTTTGTAGTTTTGTTTTGTTCTTTGTTCTGCCCTTTGGGGCCAAGGAGAACACGTTTAATCCCTCTGCCTAAGAGAGCCTTTCAGATACTGGAGAAAAGCTATTATGTCCCTACCATATAAGTGTCTTCATTTCCAGGCTAAACCATTCCATTTCTTTAAATCAGTCCTCACTTGGCATGATCTTAAGGTCTTTCACCATCCCTGTTGCCTTATTCTGAATATTATATAGCTTATCAATGTCTTTTCCTAAAATGTGGCCTCTTGAACAGAACACTGCAGTTATCCCTTCTACGTTGAGACTTCCGCACTGTGGTTTCAATATATCTCGGGTCAGCATAAGAAATTAGCTGGGAATTTTTTGGGAGTTTTGTGGAAGCCACAGATGACGTGATAAGGGCAGCAGATGACACAGAGCCTGTAACTAAATACTTAACCCAAATTTTACAATAAGGTACTATAAACATCCCATAAAAGAAAAAGAAAAAATCCAGACTTTTTCTCTGGCATGAAGGGATGGCCAAAAATTTTATATGGATTTTCCAGATTGAGGAGTGGGGTTCCTCACCCCTAACCCCTGAAGTGTGAAAGGGATAACTGTATACTTTAGAGCAGAGTACAATGGTATTAGTCCTTACTCCCAGCACTGTACATAAAAGTATGCTAATGTTTGTTCATGTTTGTTGAGTTCATAATAATAAAAAAAAATAAAACTATATTAACTTTCTTGGCTGTTATATCACAGTGTTGACTCATACTGAGCCTGGGAACCTGTATGTGTGATGAATGCTGGTGCCCTGTATTTTTACTTTTCCTCAAGCACCAAGATAATGCTACATGTATGAAGGAACCTTTCAAGTACAGATTACTTAAATCTGTGTCCTTGTATCTCCTTCCCTTAGTGTGGAAGCATAACAATTCTATTCTAAAAATGTATGTGATTACAAACCTCCATTTTGAAAATGAAGTCTGCAAAAATCCAGGTCTGCAATGGGAGACTTGTCTGCTTTTTCCCAGATCTGGGAGGTAGCTGCAGTAAGTTCTAGTAATGACCTTTCCAAATATGGAGATTTAACAACTAATTGGTTAGATAAACTTCATTTACTAACCACAGGGTGCCAGTGATTGGTAATGTACTCTAAGTGAGCTGGAAAAGGTATCTGTGCCCAATGTGTATACTAGAAAAGGGAGACTGCTAGGAGGGGGCAATCTCTCTTAGCACACTTATTAGTGTGCTAATATGTAACTTCTTTCCATTTGAATTTGTCTACTCACTTTACTTGACCTACAGTTTGTCTATGCCTTTGGTGGGTGAAGTACTCCTAGGAGGCCACTTCCTCCTAGTTGAGAAATTCCCAACAGTTGCACAATGCCTGGCACATAGTAGATGCTTTAATAAAGGTTTGCTGAGTGATTGATGAAGGAAAATGGGGAATAGAAATTCTGACTCCCATCTCATTCAGAAGTAGAAATCCTGTCATTTTCTAACAGTAGGGAGATACAGTATGTATTTACCTCTCAGGTATAGTTCTCAGGTTCCTAAACCTTGACCTTGGCTATTTGGCTAAGCACAACTGGCCAGTTGGGTTTAGGTACAAATGCCCTTGAAAAAGAACAATCTATTGTGTTCAAAGCAGACAGGGATGAGGCCCTGCTCTAAGTATATGGCTTCCCATATACTTTAATAGACATCATCTCCAGGACATCCATGCTCCAGAATAAGCTATTAAGCTCCCAAGAAAAATCTTGTGCTAGTTTTTGCCTGACAACCAACACTGAGAAAACAGAGGTTCTTCACCAGCTTGCATTGTGCCATCTGTATGTGGAACGATTGGTTACAGCAAATGGAGGAATTTTGAATGCTGTGGATAAGTTCACTTACCTTGGCAGTATACTTTACAGAGATGTCCACATAGATAATTGACATATGAATTGCCGAGCTAGCTCAGTATTTGGGAGGCTCCAAAGGAAAGTGTGGGAAGGAAGAGGTATTAGGCTGCCTACCAAACTGGAGGTCTACAGAGCCATTGTGTTGACCTCGTTGTTGTGTGCCTATGAAAACCGAACAATATACAGGTACTGAAGAGGTCTAGAGGTTTGGGGTGCTGGGAAACCCCAAGAATGCAGCACGGACCCTGCCTGAAAAAATTCAACTCAAATCTTCTTCCAGCCAGAGAAAATGTTTATTAGAGATAAATCACATAGGCCAGGTGACTCCGGATGAGCAGGCATGAGAAAGCTCAGCCTCTAAGCATGAGAGATTCTCAGCATTTTAATGGGAGCCAGGGTGGATCTTGTATACACTAAAGTAACTTTGGGTGGCCAGAGGAGTGGGGAGGGGGTGGTTGGAAAAAGGGTCTAGGTGAGAATTCCAATTGGAAAGTCTGAGAGATTGAATAAACAATGGGAATAGATAATGAAGCGAACTGAAAGGTAGAAGTTTGAAAGGATCAGAAGGTGGGGTTAGGGCTCTCAAAGAGAGATAAAGAGAGTAGATAAGGAACCTAAAAGTTTAAGGGTTTTCTGGGACCCTTAGACAAACAGGAGCCAGATTCTTTTTAGGGCTAGGGTCAAAGGTGCATCTGAATAAGATCAAAAGGTAAGGCTAAGGCTTTCAAAGGGAAATAAAGGGAGTCTATAAGGAATCTAAAAGTTTAAGGGTTTTTGGGGTCCGTAAACAAATGGGAGCCAAATTCCTTTTGGCGAAAAGGGGCCAAGTTTTCGGCTTCTGAAACTGAATGATGGGCCCCTCATCAGTACCATGCCAAAAAATTGAACTTCTTCCATTTGAATAGTCTTAGAAAAATTCCGAAAATCATCTGGCAAGATAAGGTAGCAGATACTACAGTCCTCTCAGGAGCTGAACTGCCAAGCTTTCAAACGCTACTGCAGAGAATGAGATTCCAATGGGCTAGCCCAGGGGAAGGGTGAGGCCGCAGGTGGCCCTCTAGGTCCTGAAGTGCAGTCCTTTGAATGAATCCAAACTTCACAGAACAAATCCTAGCTAGCTATGTAGCCCAAATGCCAAACATATATTTGCCTAAAAGACTATTTTACAGAGGACTCATACAAGGCAAATGCTGTTATGGAGGTCAGAAGAGGCGATACAAGGGCACTCTCAAGGTGCTCTGAAGAGCTTTAGTATTGACTGTGTGACATAGATTCTAGCACAGGACCACACTGCATGGCATGCCCACATCAAAGAAGGCTCTGTGCTCCATGAGCAAAGCAGAATCCAAGAAGTACAAAAGAAATGTGAGACGTGCAAATCTGGAGATAGAGACATCTCCATCCCAAATGTTCACGTGAACTATTTGTGCTTGACCTGTGGTAGAGCTATCCAAGCTCATATTGGACTGATCATCTATAATTGAAACACACTGTACCTTGACCCCAACATCTGATGTCAATGGACCTTTTCTAGTGTGAACAATTTTAATAGTCATCATTTCCAGGACATCCATACTCCAGAACAGGGTATTCAGCTCCCAAGGAAAACCTCCAGGTCTAAGTTAATTCAAAAGATTTTGGTTGCTTTTATTGAACTTTGGGCCCTCTGGCACAGTATGTAAATTCCTCAGTTCTTTGAAAGGGGAAGGTCAGAGCCACCCAGTGTTTGCTGTTGTGGTTAAAGTCTGTTCTAAAATCACTGAGGGTGTTATAATTTGGGTCTGTGATTTTTCTTCACAGTGCTAGGAGGTTTATGTTACATGCATCTGGCAGGAAGTTCCTGCACTTTGGCAAAATAACACCTGGGAGATTGTTTTTGCAACTGATAGGGGCTATGATGGAGCCTCCCGACCTCCTGGAGCACTGTATCCGCTGGGAAGGAGAGAGCAAGAGCTTCATGGCCCCAGGGCAGTGGAAGGGGGAGGCAGCTGGCCAGACCTGTCTTTGACCTCCAATTTCCACTTAGTTTTAGTAGTGGAAGCTGATGGGGGAGGGGAGAGTGGTTTGCTCTGGTGCTCACTGCCATCTCAGAATCAGAGACTTAAAAGAAAACTTAGAGCCCAGTTTAACTGTATAAAAATAAAACTGGCCCCTGAAGGCTGGGGGTGATTTTTCTTTTTGCCTTCTTATTGAATGGAATAGAATAAACTCATTAAGGGCAAATGGCCTAGGGACAGCTAGATAGTAACAGGGGATAGATTCCTGGTCCTGGAACCAGGAAGACCTGAGTCCATAAGTGTCTTCAGACACTTACTAGTGTGTGTCTCTGGGCAAGGCACTTAACTTCTATTTGTCCGTTTCCTCATCTGTGAAATGGGGATAATACTAGCACCTACCTCTCAGGGTTGTTATGAAGATCAAATGAGATAATTTTTGTGAAAGGCTTAACACAGTACTTGGCACATGGTAGCTGTTATATAAATGTTAGCTAATGTTGTTTCTTTCTGTATCTCTCTTGATGGCTAACATAGTTATTAAACAGAGTAAGCACCTAGTACTTGATGAATGAATATTGATTAATCAGTCAAGAAGCATTTATTGAGCCTACATGCCAAAACACTGCTGGGAGCTAGAGATGCACAAAGACATACGTGAAACCATGCTCAAGGAGTTGATCCTCTAGTCAGAAGAGATATGTATAGATACAAGGATGTACAAAATAGGCTTAAGGTAATTCTGTAAAGAAGGCATTAGTAGCTGGAGGCATCAGACAAGGAGGGATCAAGTAGAGAAGTTGGCCTTTCATCAGAACCTTGAAGAAAATCAGAAATTCCAAGAGGTAGAGGTGAGATGCAAGTACTTTCTATGTTTGAAGCCTATTACTCAAAACTGTGTGAATTAAGCAGTTTAAATATTGTATCCTTATTTAACAGATAAAGAAACTGAGGCTGTGAGAAGCTGTGGCCTTCTTGTCATTACACAGTTAATGAGGGCAGAACTGGAATGTGGGTCTCCATTTCCAGGACTCACTTTGTTTGCAAATTATTGGTTAAAACAGAGAGGATGGTAGAGGGTGTTCTATTTAGGGAAAATAACATGTGGCAAGACTGTGTATCACATATTGCCAGGGACAGTGAGTCCTTGAGACAGGCCCACCTGTAAGTAAGTAGGGTATGTATGGGAAGTTTTGTCATACTAAGGAGGTAAGGAAGGACCAGATTATGGAAGACCTTAGAATCCAGATGGAGAAGTTGGGACTTAATATGGTAGGTTCTGGGGCGTAATTGTAAGGTTTTGAGCACTGAGGGGAACAAGATGAAAGCAATGTTTATTAATAAGGTCTAGTAGTGATATTGGGGCAATATTGGGGCAGTTAGGTGGTACAGTGGATAGAGCACTAGACCTGGAGTCAGGAGGAACTGAGTTCAAATTCACCCCCACACACTAACTGTGTGACCCTGGACAAGTCATTTAACCTTTATTTGCCTCAGTTCCTCATCTGTAAAATGGGTAGGCACTGGAGAAGGAAATGGCAAACCACTCCAATATCTTTGCCAAGAAAACCTCATGGACTTGTCCATGGGATCACAAAGAGTCAGTCAGGACTGAATGACTAAGAAACATCAAAAGCAGTAATATGCCAGACAAAATGAAGGAGACAAGAGACTTTTTCTTCCAGAGATTCTGTCTTCTAGAATTGAACAGAAAGGAGACACACTTAGAGCTGAAATAACACTGTGATACAGTGGAAAGTGCCCTGGTCTGGGAGGAACTGGGTTTAAACCCTGCCATCTGATGATTACTGCCTATGTGACTTTGAGCAAGTCAATTAGTTTTGTGTGTGTGTGTGTGTGTGTGTGTGTGTGTGTGAGTGATTCTCCTTAACTGTAAAATTAGAGGGTTAGACCAGATGGCATCTGAGGGGTCCCTTCCAGTTTTAGATCAATCTTTGATCCTAGGAAATACTCAGGGCTGTTTGCCTTTTCAGGATCTTGGAGTCAAACCAGTTAGCAGTGGGAGAGAAGGTCAGAAAAGGTCATCGGGCTATTGGGGAGTCTTTTATTTCTTCTGGCCCCCTCGGAGGTTGTCTAGAGTGCGGAAAAGTTAATTGCCTCCCTGGGTGAGAGCTTCCTTGTTGGGAGAAAGATGAGGCCCATTGTTACTATACTACTGGTGAGTAAGAAAAAAGAGCCCAGTTTGGGTAACATTGCCTAAAGGCTTCTGGGCCTGTAACAAAGAAAATAAGAGCATTGAACTGTCACAGGAAGGAAGTTTTTACTGTTTCAGAAGCAAGCCAAAAAAAAAAAAAATGATCCTAGAGAGAAAAGCCAAGTAGTCTTCATTTTGACAAAAGATAGGCAGGTTTTTCAGGGAGAGGAGGAACTTTTTTTTTTTTTTTAAATGAAATAGGATTGGTAAGTTGGCAGAAACTTGCAGCCTTTACCCTATATATTTCTAGTAGCTCCACCCCCTATCCTTTGTAAATTGCAAAATAAGCAGATATCTATTCTTCCTGCAATTCACAAACTGCTAAGAATTTGTACCAATGAAGGAAGAAAAAGGAAATTGGGGGGGGGGAGGAGCTATTCTAGGAAAAAGCCCTGGAGTCAGAGGGCCTGGCTTCAAATTCTGGGTCTGCTGATTTTTCCCCATTTGACCTTTTGAAAGGCCATTAATTTCCCTGGATATCAGTTTCCCCATCTGTAAAATGAATGCCTTGGACAAAGATGATCTCTAAGGCTTCTTCCAGCTCAGTCTGTGGTCTGGAGCCTCAGCTGCCTCTTTTGAGGCTATTCCCAACCTGTTTTCCCTTTGCTCTTGGTATGTTGCTCTTACAGACTAGAAGATATATAAGACCTCAAAGACTCAGGCCTTTGCCTTCAGCCCAGTTTAGAGGGTTTAGCTAAAGTGGGTATGGAGGCATGATGTGGAAACAGTTGTGGATTTGTAGTCAGAAGACCTTGTGTTCCATCCTCAGTTTGATTCCTTCATAATAATTATACTCTCGAATTCCTGGACTTTTCCTGAGGATGGCTTGAGATAATACACAAAGAGGACCGTATAAATATAAGCTATTAATGTATGTAAATTCAGGTGTATGAGAGGAGATATTTTAACCAAGATTTAGAGACTTTGTGAATGAGACTTGCTGAATCAACAAACTCTTTGTGAAGAGTGGGCTCTCTAACTAGGGTTGGTCTATTTCCGAGCTCTTCTCTGAACCCCTTAACTTAGAGGGACTTACTGAATGGTAGCTTTGGTACTTCTGGAGGGCATTTTAAACCCTTCTCAATCTGGCTCCGGCTTCCCTTTCTAGATTGATTTTCTATTATTCCCCTTCATGCACGCTGTACTCCAGACAAAGTGGCCTGTACATGAAATTCTATCTCCTGCTTTGGTACACAGGTTGACCCATCATACCTGGAATGCTCCTTCTTCTCATCTTTATCATTTGGAATTCCTGGCTTCCTCCCAGGCCCAGCTCAAGTGCACTTTCTGCATGAACACTTTGCTGGTCCCCCCAGGTGCCAGCCTTCTCTCCACCCTCCAATATAATTTATACTTTCTATATATTGTTTTGTCTTTGTCCTTAAATGTGTACATGTTGTGTTGCCCCCAGTAAAATGCACACTCCTTGGGAACTCCTTATGTGACTTCCGTAATACTTACTGAGTAGATAAAGTAGTTTTATCAGTGAAAATGACATTAAAGAAGATACTATCTGCTTTGCTATTGCACCCTAGGGATCTCTGTGCCTTTCCATATAACTTGCAGCTAAAAAAAATTTTCTGTACATGTAGTGTCTCTCTCTATTAGAATGTGAGTTTCTTGAAAGCAAGGACCATCTTATTTTTTTGTTTGTATATCTAGCAGTTACCATAGTGCTTTGCACATAGTGAGCATTTAATAAATGTTTTCATTCATTCATTCATTCATTCATTCATGGACAAGGGTGAAGTGGAAAACAATTCTCCCAAGTCTAGAGACCTGAGTTCAGGTCCTGGCCTCTAACAGTTATTAGTTGAGTGACCATGGACAAGTCACTTTATCTGTCCATGTCTTAGTCTCTTCATCTGTAAAATGGGGCTAATAGTACTTGCTGCCTACAGAACAAGATTGTGGTATAAGCCTGTTGTAGAGCTTTTTAATCACTATGTTAATATAAATTATTATCATATAATCAAGGAGGCAACTAATGGGTAGGGACTGAACTACATAACTTCAAAGGTCCCTTCTAACTCTGAAATCTGGTTATCATGTTTGTTGGATGCTGGCCATGCTAGGCATTGTAGAGGATACAGAAGAAGTAAAATGCAAGTTCACTGACTTCAGGGGCTTCCTTGTGCAGACTGGAGAGGTTTAAGATCTCTGAGAAGAGACATTCATGGGGTAGCCAGGACACGGTTACGATCAGGGTTTAGATTCCTAGAAGTTGGGACTTGATCTAGGCCAATGCTAAATGCTTTACAGCCGCATCTATGGTTCATGATAGGGTTCCATGAAGCGCATATGCAACTAGCTTGCTTTAAGAATAAGGGGCTGTGAGTGGAAGTGATTTCTTTAGGCCGTCTTTGGGGGTGGCATAATGCGAGTGAAATTGGAGTCAGAGGATTGGGCTTTGAATCTTGTTTGCCATTTTCTACAGTGGAAAAAGCACTGATTTTGGAGTTGGAACATCTGGGTTCACATCCTGCCCATGAAACTAACCTGCCCATTTGACCTTGGATAAATGCCTTAAGATTGACTTGGGAAGGTTTAGGGAATGTCAGAGTCCAATACTCTGTCAGAGTCCAATATGTCCAAGGAAACATAGAACTTGCAACAAGACGGTAGAACAAGCCAGTGTGAATTTAGGAAAGCTATTCACAAAATGTAGAGCGGTCAGGGAAGAATGATAGAAACAAGTCTGCTAGGAATTGGTTATACTACTGGGGCCCTGTGGGGAACGCGGTGCTTCCCCTCCAAACCAGTCAAATCTGGTGGGTTTTAATAGGTTCCTATCTGAGTCCAGCAGGATGAGGCACTGGGACAAGGAAAAGAGGAGTCTGGACGAGGGGACTGGTGCTGATTCATGTTAGTGGGCAGAGGGAAGAATCCTGGGAAATTGGAGGCTAGGGGATATTCAGAGCTAGTGAGAAAAGGGACTTTAGGCCATCACTGCTGGTCTTATGCTGACTAGGTCATTCAGCTTCCTTGTCAGACCTGGTTCGTTTAGCAGGTTCTGGAGAGGCTGTTGTACTCCCTATGGCAAATCACAAACCCCCTGGACCAAAGTCTCCTCCTCTACATAAAATGAAGGGTTCAACTAGCTAGTCTTTGAAGTTCCTTCCTTCCCTATTCAAGTCAACAAACATTATTAAGGGCCTACTATGTGCCAGGTACCTCACTAAGCTCTAGATATCTAGGATAAGCCACTTTCCCTCTTGGAGCCTCAGTTTCCTCATTTTTTTTAAATTTTTACATTTTTTTTTTTGTTTTTGGTGAAGCAGTCAGGATTAAGTGACTTGCCTAGGGTCACACAGCTAGAAAGTGTCAAGTGACTGAGGCCAGATTTGAACTCATGTCCTCCCGACTCCAAGGCCAGAGCTCTATCCACTGTACCACCTAGCTGCTCCCCTCATTTTTGAGATGAGAGAGTTGAACTTCATGACTTCTAAAATTCCTTTTCCCTTTAAATCTCTGATCCTTTGATCTCTCCCCCCTCAGTGATCTGGTGCTGCTGCTGCTGCTCATTTTTTGTTTATCCCTAGATTCAAATTCACATATGACTCTGATTTGATTTGGAGCAGTGAACCACAGTGGAGTCAGATGGAGAATTTAGTTTTCAGTAAACATGTAAATTAGTTAGTTGCCCTCCCCTCCATGTACACAGATGTTGAAAGTGATCCAAGGGCAATGGAGAAATGCATTGAGAAGACACACACACTATTACCAGTGATTGTTTTTACTTAGAAGTGGCTTAGAAAAGACATCATCTAGGACACAGCATACAACAGAGGTGTAAGGCATGCTGCCCTCAAGCGTGGCCCTGATGAGATTAATATGTAATTGGGAAATATTTAATAAAATAAATAAAAATACAACAGGATATAGAGGATGGTTTTTTTTTTGCCTCTTTTTTAAGTGAGGCAATCGGGTTTAAGTGACTTGCCCAGGGTCATACAACTAGTAAGTATAAAGTGTCTGAGGCCAGATGTGAACTCAGGTTCTCCTGATTCCAAGGCTAGAGCTCTATTCACTGTGCCACCTAGCTGCCCCTAGAGGATGTTACTATACGGCTTTCCATCCTGTGCCATAAAGTGGCTCCCATTTCTATTTGAGTCTGACATCACTCCTCTACAGGACCTGAAAAAGAGGTGGGCTGGTCATGTAAGGAGAACCAGGGCTGGCAGACAGACAACTGGCCTGCTATTGTTGATATCTATGCTACATTAAAAAAGCTAGAAGAAGACTTCTGGCATGTTGTGCAGTCCTTCAGTGGAAGTTATATGGAAAGATATGGATAAGATTCAGATCCTCACAGACATCTTTAACTCATCATGACCAAAACTGCACACATCTTTCCCCCCAAGCCCTCTCCCCTTCCTAACTTTCCTATGACTGTTGAGAATACCACCATCTTCCTGGTTAGCCAGGCTCACAATCTAGATATCACCTTTGGCTCCCCACTCTTTCTCACCTCCTATGTACAATTGGTTGCCAAGATCTGCTTATTTTACCCTCCTAACAGCTCTTGTAGATGACCCTTTCCTCTGACACTGCCCCCATCCTTGTTCAGGCTCTTATCACTTCATACTTTGATTATTGCAATAGCCTGCTGTTGTGTCTGCCAGCCTCAAATCTCTCCCCAATCCAGTCCATCCTCCACTCAGCTGTCAGAGTGATCTTCCTAAAGCATAGGTCTGACCATGTCACCCAACACACACACACACACACACACACACACACACACACACACACTCACTCGATAAACGCCAGCGGCTCCCTATCACTTTTAGTATCAAATGTTAAATACTTTGGCATTCAGAGCCCTTCATAACCTGGAACCTTTATTCTCCCCCTCTTCCAGTTTTCTTATATCTTACTCATTCCCACTGTGATCCAGTAACACCGAATGCCACACTGTTTCTTGTACATGACCCTCTTTGTCTCAGCTCTGGGCATTTTCACCAGCCTGGAATTCTTTCCCTCCTCATCCCTGCCTCCTGGCTTCTTTCAAATCCTAGCTAAAATTCGACTTTCTATAGCAGACCTCAGACCTCAGACCTCTCATAGCTCTATCTGTCCTTCTAAGATAATTTTTTTTTCAGATTTTACCCATTACACATCCTAGACACTTCTTTGTTTTCTGCCTAGGGGAAGAGTATCTGTACTCAGGTTGTATTTAATGGGATAGGATCTTATAAGTTGATGAATGAGTTAATGGATTAGAGAGTATTCCAATGACTCCCAGGGGCCTTTATATCATTTCTTATGACTAATGCTAATCACCCAAAGGAACAAATTTAAAATGGTGGCATTTCACATATAAGTGACAGGTCAGTGGAGATGATAGGGTACAGGATTTCTGGTACTCCTCACTTTGAACTTTGTACATGACAAGTTTGCCTCTTTGTGCAGTTAGCCCTGCCCACAACCAGGGTGTTAGAAAACTCCTACTGTATCTAGAAGATCACACTGAATGATTGTAATCATTTGGACTTTCCTTAAGCCTCTGACGAGAGTTCACTCCTTTCTATTGAAGATTGTCATGATACGTGGGGTATGTTGGGGCAGCTGGATGGTGAAGTGGATAGAGTGCCAGCCATGAAGTCAGGAAGACTCTCCTTCCTGCGTTCAAATCTAGCTTCAGATACTTACTAGCTGTGTGACCCCGGGCAAGTCCCTCAATCCTGTTTGCCTCAGTTTTCTCATCTGTAAAATGAGCTAGAGAAGGAAATGGCAAACTACTCCAGTATCTTTGCCAAGAAAACCCCAAATGGGGTCACGAAGAGTCAGACACAACTGGAAGGACTGAACAACAACAGAAAGGGCCTAAAAGGTCATCTTATAGGGCACATGGATGAGCAAATCAAGGTTAAGTAACTTGCTCAAATTCACACTAATTAGTAGCAGGGCCAGGACTAGTACCCAGATCTCCAGACAACAAATATAGTTCTCTAGCTTTGATGAAGCAGAGAACATTACTTGTTCTGTGAAACTGAGCAAAAGTCATTAAATTTCTCAGAACCTTGGTTTTCCTCCCCTATGGATTAATACCTATAGTACCTATTTCACATGATTGTGTTGATCAAATGATTTCATGTGCTAGAATAGGTTGGGGAAATTGAAAGCATTTTATAAATGTCAGTTACTTTTGCTAAGACAGGTGAAAAACAAATCATCAAGTAGTTTACAGAATTGATTTCAGTTTATCAAAAAACATTTATTATGTGGCCAATATATGCCAGACACTATGCTATGTACTATATAAACACAGAAGCAAAACAGTGTCTGTCCTCAAGAAGCTTACTTTTTATTAGCTGTCACTCAATATTATTCTGGCACTAATGAGAAAAATAATTTTCTTATTAATGGAATTTTCTTGTTGGGAAGAATTTTCATTGTGAGATGTACAGTGAGATTCTGTTTCCCCAGAGTAGATCATATTATCTTTTGGGGGATGGGGATGGGGTAGAAAGTGAATGTTGGACTGTAGGCTTTGCCTGAGAATGGAGCCCACCCTGTCCTGCAGAATGCTTTTGTGAACTCTGCATGTTCTTTATCAGTGTTTTTGTAGTGGTGTTTCATGTCTAGTGACTGTAGGCTTGAGGAAAATGTCACATTTAATTGGAACAGGAAATGCACCCCAGTTTGTGTGTGAAGCAGATAAACCAGAACTGAAAGGCCAGGGTTTGGCAGAGGGCCATGACCCTGGCTACACATAGCAACATGAAACTCCAAAGACTTTTGTGCACAGTGTGAATGCAAGGCTGAGTGCCTGACTCCATCCCGTGCTGGGATGTTCTCATACTAGCACATGGTCTGTTGAAATTATGGCTCCTTTCTATTTCCTTTCCTTGTTCTGAGAGGCAATTACTATTTCCCTTAAAAAATGCTACCCCCTTCCTCCTGTGCTCTGGGACTTGCTTGGGTCATTCAGAAGAGGATTTGATTTTTGTTTTGCTCTTTTGGCTGCATGGTAGGAAAGCCTCTGCCTCAGCTTCCTGTGGTTTAGGTATTGTAATTTGGGCCCCCGTGGGCCATTTTAGTGGGTGGCTGACCTTGTGATGATTTTGCATAGTAAGTCTGGAATTTTATGAATCAAAAAATAACAGAGTCAAACAAGCTTCTACTACAACTCAAATTGTTTTGGAGGAATGATTCAAAGACTGCTATTGTGAGTCATGGCAGGAAGGATGGCGGAATTTATTGGCATTAACATCTGATTTTCCTTGTTTCCAGGTCCCCTGCCTGTGTGTTGCAGTCCAAGTAGCCCGGCCCAGCTACTAGAAGACACTAGTTATCTTTTCCCAGACCTTCAGTTCTTCTCTGGGAGGCATGAAGCTTCTCCGTTGACAGTAGAGGCAGGCAGTAGCACTAGAGAAAAAGCTGGTAAGCCCCTTTTCCTTGGTGCTGGTGTTGGAAAAGCTAAGCCTTGTTCTCTTTCCCATTTTTGACTTTTCGCATGAGGTGATTTCTTCAGGTGCTCCCTTTTTCCTTTCCCCCATTTATACATTTAGAATCCTTATTTTCCTTTTCCTTAAAAAATACCTCATTTTGGTTCATATGCTATAGTAGGCAGATCTATTTTACTGTAATTTCCTGTTTTCCATTTAGGAAAGTAGGAACTTTAGTCTTTCTACTTTCTCAAGTCTTCCCTTTTTTCCCCCTCTCCTTTTTCTCCTTTCCCCTCCATTCTCCCATTTCTCTTTTTGTTTTCTTTCAATTACCAGTAGGCTTATTGGTGATTGATTTTTAACAGAAGTTCTCTAAGTATCTGAAGTTCAAAACTTTAGTTTGGTAAGAAAACAGCCTCCTTTGTCCTAAACATTGTCTGTCCCAGTGTGCCTGCTATTTCTGTAATCTCGTGTAATTCATTTGGGCATGTTTAAAGTCAACTCAGGGAAGTAGGTCTTTTGCCTTGGGCTTAATCAGTTAATCAGTATGCATGTATTAAGCACCTACTATGTTCCTTAACTATTCCAAAATCTCCATTCTATCAGACCTCAAAGAATTCCATTGGCTTCTTTTTCTGTAGAGCCATTTAGCACAGTTCCTTGGAAAAAGTTCTAGATACCGAGTCAAAAGACCTGGGTTCGAATCCCAGCTCTACCAACTTGCTTTTCGTGTGACCTTGGGCGAGTCACTTCTCCCTTGTGTCTCAGTTTCCTTGTCTGTGAAATTAGGAATATGGAGTAGATGAGTTCTAATTCCCCTTTCTAGATCTGTGTCAATGAGTCCTTTACTGGAAATCTGAACAAATCAGTTCCTTTAGCATATTTTTTTTTTTCTTAATGGAAGTTGCCTCCTGATGAAGCATTCTCACAAGTGATCTTGTGATATCTATTTTATTGTATCTTCTTTTGTTCTTTAATTTTTTCGTTGCTGTTTAAGATTTCTGATTCCTGCTTCATTCCCAGCTATCAGTGGCTTCCCTTCACCAAATTACCCTGTATTTCTTTTTTGGGTACATACTTGCATGTTTCCATGCCATCTACCCTAGGCCGGTATTCTTAACCTTTTTTTTTGTGTCTTGAACTCCTTTGCCAGACTGGTGAAACCTATGGATCCCTTCTCATAAATACATAAAAAAAGATATAGAGGATTGAAAAGGAATCCAATTACATTGAAATAGCATTATAAATTTAAAAAATAAGCTTATGGATTTCAGAGTAAGAATCTCTGCCTTACAGAACATAAGCTTCTGGAAGGCAGGGACTTGTGTAATTTCTGTCTTTGTATCCCCAGCACCAGGTTTATGTCTGGTACTTAACAAATGCTCATTAATGGATTTTCTCTCCAGTCTTATTCGTATTTTAAACTTCTTGAGGACAAGAATCACCTTTCTATTCCTCTAAGGTTCCTAGTGAAATACCTCAGACCCACTAGTTACTCAGTAAATATTTGATTAACTCCATAGTTTTCCCCTGCAGAATGTGTATTAGTCTTTCTATGAGTTGAAGTGTGAATGTGGATTGTTTAGAGGATAGTAAACAGATTAGAAAATTGCTGGTTTTTTCTTGAACACCTACACTGGTAATTAGTAGTGTCATTCTTATTATCATTGTAGCTATTACTACTGTCACTTCTTATCACTGTCACACTGTTGAGGGTGTCACTGTGTGATGCCCTCAATAGCTTACCTGATAATGCTATCATTTCCAGTAATTATAGGGCAGGCTTTTTGGTTCAAATTTTCTGTGCATAGAAAATTCATACCTGCATAGCTCTAAGCATGGCCTTATGGCCCCAGAGAATCAGGACTGGACAGTTACCCTCCCTTCAATGTCTGACAGTCTGTGACCCTTGCTTTCCTATAGGCAGAGTGAATAATTGAAAGTTCAAATGCAGAAATAATCTTCATTAAAAATTACATTTCATCATCAATCTAGCATTGCTAGGGAATAAAGTATATGGATTATTGAGTTTTCCTATCATGAGTGGCCATAGACTTTTTCTCTCTCAGTATTCCTTCTGTCTTTCCCCTTACTTTTTTTTTTTTTAGGCAGTTGGGGTTAAGTGACTTGCCCAGGGTCACACAGTTAATAAGTGTCAAGTGTTTGGTCTGAGGCTGGATTTGAACTCATATCCTCCTGACTTCAGAGCTGGTGCTCTATCTACTGTGCCACCTAGGTGCCCCTTCTTTCCCCTTACTTTCCAACCTCTATTTTTCAATGCCAGGGATTCTTACCCATTTTTTTATGTCATGGACCACTTTGAAGATCTAGTGAAGCCTATCGAGCCCTTCTCAGAATGATGTTTTTAAAGGCATAAAACAAAATAACTTATGATCTCAGGGGAAGCCAATTCTATTGAAATACAGGTGTCAAAAATATATTTTAAAAAGTTCCAAAATCCCATAGTTCCGGGCTCTGTACCAACATGGCTTTCTTACTTTTTTCTATAAGCAAGTCCTTCTCCTGATTGAATGTTTTCAAGAGCTCTCCTCAATGCCTACAATTCTCTCCTTTCTTGTCTTCACTCCCTGAATTTTCTGATTTCCTGCAAATCTTAGCTAAAATCCTATCTTCTGCAGGAAACCTTTCCTGGTCCCCCTTAAGGCTTGCACTTTCCCTCTGAGATTATATCCAATTTATCTGTATATATGTTGTTTGAACATAATTTTTTGCATGTTTAGGGATCTTTTGCCATCCTTTTTTTGTAACCCTAATCCTTACCATAGTACCTGGCATACAACAGGTGCTCAATAAATGCTTGTTGACTTGATTTGACTTGACTATACTGTTACTGGATATTTCCAGCTAGTATCCTCGGTCCACTGAAAATGGGGACAAACTTGAAAGTTACCCATTGGAACCCAAGAACCTAGCTTATGAAGGCAATAATTTTAATTTTATATGTTTGGACATGAGTCACCAATTCTGCTATGTGTTTGTAGCGGTTTTTTTCATTCCTCAAAAACCTTTTTTGGGTTACTTCAAGGTTTGCAGTGGTGTTCCAGGTAACTGAGGGTCATTGACAGTATAGCTAAAATGTTACCCTCTAGGCAAAAAATACACACTGATATCCACCCTTTTCTATAAATGCCTGACCTTTTCTCCTCATTTTTTCCAGTTGAGGACGCCTTTTGTAACTTCTACTCCCCAACTTTCCTGAGGATCTCAGAGGTGGAGATGAGAGGTTCAGAGGATGGGGCAGCTGGCACAGTGTTACAGCGGTTGATCCAGGAACAGCTCAGGTATGGCACCCCAACTGAGAACATGAATCTGCTGGCCATTCAGCACCAGGCCACCGGGAGCGCGGGACCGTCCAACAGTACGACAAGCACCCTTTCTTCCACGGAAAACCTCGCTCAAGAAGACCCACAAATGGTCCACCAGTCAGCACGGCAGGAACCTCAGGGCCAAGAACATCAGGTGGACAATACGGTGATGGAGAAACAGGTCCGGTCCACTCAGCCTCAGCAGAACAATGAGGAGCTGCCGACTTATGAGGAGGCCAAGGCCCAGTCACAGTTCTTCAGGGGGCAGCAGCAGCAACAGCAGCAGGGGGCTGTCGCTCATGGCTACTATGTGCCCACTACAACTAGTCAGAAGTCCCGGACTGAAGGGAGGCCCACAGTGAATCGGGCCAATAGTGGCCAGGCTCATAAGGATGATGCCCTCAAGGAACTCAAGCAGGGCCATGTCCGATCTCTCAGTGAGAGAATCATGCAGCTGTCACTGGAGAGGAACGGGGCTAAGCAACATCTCCCTAGCTCAGGGAATGGTAAAGGGTTTAAGGCCGGCGGGGGACCTCCCCCAGCCCAGCCTGCAGGCAAAGTGATGGACCCACGAGGCCCTCCACCTGAATATCCCTTCAAGGCTAAGCCGATGATGTCCCCAATCAGCAAGACCCAGGAACATGGGCTCTTTTACAATGACCAACACCCTGGGATGATCCATGAGATGGTCAAACCCTACCCGCCTCCTCAGCCAGCAAGAACAGAAGTTGCTGTCGTGAGGTATCAGCCACCCCCAGAGTATGGGGTAACAAGGTGATTATGGGGTATCTGGGTTACTATTGTCAATTTCCATTTCCATTATTTTCAGTAAATGTTTTTAGTTTACAGGATGTTAGAGGCCAACTTCCCTATTTTTTTTTTTAACAAATGAGCAACCTGAGAAAGAGTAGGTGACTTTATACAGGGGAGTTAAGTAGCAGAGGCAGAATTCAAATCCAGGTCCTCTGAACTCTAAATCCAACATGCTTTTCATTGTAGCATTCAGTGGATATCTATCTTGTAGGATAGTGTGTGATTTGCTCAGTGGGTATGGTGGTAACCTCTGGTAGTATCCTGCTACCTCTGGGAACTCTGAATGGTTGTCTGACAAGGCAAGACTTTTCCTCAATAGCTGAAATAGGCCAAACCTGCCGGAATGGATTGCTGAGGTAAGTTATGGTATCATGGGCCCATAGGGTCATTAAAAAACTTGGAAGGGACCTCAAGTATCATCTAGCCTAATTTCCTCATTTTACCATGAGGAAACTGAGTCCCAGGAAGTTTGAAGGACTTACATATAGTAAGACTTTTAAAGGATTTACTATATAGGATTGTAAATAAACTTCAGAAGTAAGATTTGAACCTGTATCCTCTGACTGCAGAACCAATGTAGTTCCACTGTTCTTCTGTTAATTTTAAATGAAAGGATAGATCCTCTCCTCCTGGAGAGGATCACAGGATACAAGAACATTAGTGCTAAAAGACACCTTATACATCATTCAGTTCTATTCCCTCATTTTAATGAGGCCGTGGATACTCAGAGAAACTAAATGACTTCTCCAAGACTACTCAGCTAAATAGTGAGGGAAAGGCTCGTGGTATAGGATAGGATACATGACTTGGAATCAAGAAGACCTAAGTCCGCACTCTGCCTTAGACACTTACTAGCTGTGAGACCTTGGGCATGCCAACCTCTGTTTGCCTCAGTTTCCTCAGTGCTGGACTCCATGGATCCTTCCTGCTTTTAATCTATGATCCTAGTAACAGGTCCAAACTGATCTGCAGGGCTCTTGACTCCCAGGAGAATATTCCTTCTACTGCAGACTTTACACTCTATTTTTCTCTCTTTGCTAGTGTCTTCCCCACTTCCCCCACTTACCTTGTGTATATTTTTACACATTTATTTATAGACATGTTTTCTCCCCCGCTAGAATGTCAGCTTCTTGAGGGCAGGCACTGTTTCATTTCTGTCTTTGTATCCCCAGGACTTAGCATGGTTCCTGACACATAGTAGGCATTTAATCAGTACTTGCTGATTGGTTGGCTGTAGAAGAGTATAGAAATAATTTGATACATCTTTGATATTTTATAGATTTAGGAAAGGCTAAGAAAGTTAAGTGATTGATCCAAGGTCATGCAGCTAATGGCAAAGTCAAGGCTCCTTGGCTCCTTGCCTTGACCCTTATCCCATTTCCCTGCAGACCCTTTCTAGGCCTCACAGCCTAGTCTGTAGGGGCTTCTGGGTGACTTCCTAAATTTCTCTGCTGTCCCAGCCCCAAGAGAGATTCCCAGATCTTCCCTTAGGAAGCCTCCTGGGATTTGAAGAGATATACATTATACTTCTCATTACTGAGTTCTCATCTTGCTGGGACACAAGAGGAGATAGGTTCTATGAAAATAATATTGTCATAAACCAAATTGCCTCAGACTAACTAATAAGGTCAAATGCTATCTGAGTTATATGTTAATGGGCTTTCAAAGAGGACCAAAGGATCAATTGGGAAATCATTTTGGACTGAAATGTAGTTATGCTTAGATATAGGGTATTTGGGAAGGAGGGAATGACCACACATGAATGCATGCATGTGTGTGTGTCATGTGAGGAGAAGGACAAAAGTGTTGTTTTGGCCTACTTTGTTAAACAACATTGAGAAAACAACATTGTGCAAGTAGAAACTTGACCTAAACCTTGATAAATGAGGTGCTGGATTGAACAGCAGCATGGTGTATTGGATAGAGTGTTGGATTTGACCTCAGGTCTTCTTGAACTCGATCTTGCCCCTTAACACTTGCTAGCTATAGTACTGTGTACAAGTCACATGACCACTCTGAGTTTCAGGTTTTCCATGTACAAAATGGGTGTGATAATACTTAGATTACAGGACTATTGTAAAGTTTTATGTAAATGTTGGCTATTTCTTTCTTTATTATTTTATTTATTTTTCCTTTCAAACTGAGTTTTCGGAGAGTAAAATTGAGGCACTAAAAAAATCATTTTAGTCATAAATAATAACCAACATTTTATATGTGTATGTATATATATATATATATGTGTATGTATACATATATATGGGGAGAGAGAGAGAGAGAGAGAGAGAGAGAGAAAGAGAGAGAGTGAGAGAAAGAGAGAGACAGAGAGAGAGGGAGAATGCTTACTATGTGCCAGGCACCATTTTAAGAACCTTATAATCATTGTCTCATTTGATCTTCACAACAACCCTGGAAGCAGGGGCTATTGTTATCTCTATTTTACAATTGAGGAAACTGAGACATATAAAGGTTAAGTGATTTGCCCAGGGTCACACAACTAGTAAATGTCTGGGGCCAGATTTGAATTCAGATCTAATCCTGTCTCCAGGATTGGTGCTCTATTCACTGTACTACCTAGCTGTCCCTAGTATTCTGTCTACCTATTTGCCTTTCAAACTAAAAAAGCTTGATTCTACCCCCTGTGGTGATGAAACTGGGTTTATGAAACACAGGATTCTCTCCCCTTCTTCCATAGAAGAAATCTCTGTGTAGGCCTGTTGTCCATGCCTGTCATGGCCATGTAAACTGAAGTGGGTGTCACTGAAGTTATTGGGATGAATATGTTAAAACAGTGATTCTGTTCCATGGTGCAATGGAGAGAATACTGGATTTGAGTGGAGGGGGAGGATCAGAAGACCTGAGTTCATATTTCAGCTTTACCTGTATGACTTTGGGCAGGTCACTTCCCCTCAGTTGCCTCATCTGAAGAATGAGGAATTCAGACTAGATGATGTTATCTCTGAGGCACCTTCTAGTTCCAAAACCATGATCTGTTTTCATCATGGGGGCTATCAGAATGCTTTTCTACAGTGTTTCATAATATTGACTAGTAAGCAGCATGAGTAAACTACCTGCCACCAATAAGGGGGCTAATTCTCTCTGAAAATGGGAACATGCAAGTTTTGTTGGACAATACTAAAGGTGTCAAGAAGGAGGCCTTTCTTTCCTTCTGTTGTGTGACTTCCCTGAGATGAAAAGGAAAAATGAATTCAATGGCTAACCAGTTGGATAGCATTTTTTAAAGTCAGTATCTTCCTCACTCATATCCTTGGGTTTTCATTAAGTTGCTTAAGTTGTATTAAAAGAAACTGTGCAGTTCAGCTTAGCATAATGTCATGGTTGGTCAGGGATGCTTTGCATTTTCCTTAATTATTCACTTCAGTTCAGCCTCAAGTGCTTGACAGTGTGACTATAACGTGGTTGAATTAAATCTTTCACTTTGAAGATGATTGAAAAATGTTTCCTCTAACTCAACTCTGCTATTTTGAATTCAGTAAGGGTTGGAGATGAGAGGTACTGTAGTGTAGTAGGCAGAGGGCTGTCCTTGGAACAGATGACAGATGCCCAGAATCAAAGAAGACCTGAGCTCAAGACCTACCATGACAACTTCCAGCTGTGTGGCTATGGACAAGCCCTTTAAATTTTCTGCCCCAGAAAAACTTTTAAGATTGCATTACTGAAGGCTTGTTCATCTGAATCAGTAGATAAAGTAAGTTTACATCTTATGAGTTTCCTATACCATTGAAATAATAGACCTGAACCCAACCCTCCCCCGCAAAAAGGAAGGACTGTTGTAGAGAAGATGGTAAGCCAAAAGTTTTGCTTGTCATAATTCATTACTTTTCTAGTTAACTGGAGGAGGGGAGAAAGGGAGTAGAAAAGGGAATACCTATAGAGGAAAAACAAAGAGAGGGGAGAAACATTTCAAAGTCTATCAAGTGATTTGTTGGAAAGTGTAATTTGTGGGAAAGTTATGACTTTAAAAATTTAAATTAAATGTGTGAGGAGTTTGGATTAGTCTGTGACGTGATTACCAGGTTTGGCAGCTAGATTGACAAGACAGAGCCAAACACCTTTGATATTACAGACAGGCTATTGAGGTAAGGGGCTCCAGAGCTCAAAGACTTCTTTGTAAGCCTTCCTATGGCCAGCCAGAATGGCTCCAGTCAGGCAGCCCTTTGCCAACTGTATAAACAAAGTAGCATCCACACGGACCCTGGTTTTAGACTCAGTTAACTTAGCAGGAACTCAGTTGGATGGGTCCAAAACCATCTGTGTTTGATGGACTAGGGAGCTGCCTTTGATGGTAGACTCACGGATGTCTCCTTTGAATTCCACCAGTGTATCCTCTGGGCTTTGAGGTTTGGTTATGGAATAGTTTATCGTTAATAGTAATGGCTCAGTAACTCCCCATAGGCTGTTAAGTAAATAGATGTTAGACTGTGCCAGGGTCAGAAATGGAGGAGTGAAATTGTCCGGCACATCTCCCTGCTTCCTGTATGGATGTAGTTAATGTTTAAATAGTTTTGTCCAGCATCATTTTGTCATTTTAAACGAGTCAAGTAACTGAACTCTCACTGCTTCTTCCCTAGACAGTCCTTGTAGTCTTTAATTTAGTGAAAGGAGCTAGGACTGATGCATTCTGCTCCTAGCCACTGACAGGCTGTGGTTAATAAATCCACCTACCCACTCACCCACCCACTCCATTGGAAAATGGAGATGCTGTTGCAACTTCCTTAGATGTTTGGTTGAGGTCTTTTGAAAGGATCAGGCCATATTCGTTACAGTTTTTTTTTGTTGTTGTTGTTCAGTTGGGGAGGAAGAAAGGTGAGGGAGAGAGAAGAAATCCTTGCTAATTAAAAAAAAGAAAACATGTCGGTGGGCTTGTGTTACTGTTACTAATGAGGCCTACCTCGGTCGTCTTTAGCTGCCATGTCCTAGGCATTTGATTCTGACCGGTCATCATGCTACAGTCATAGCTTTTAGTGGCATTGGAAAGGCCTACCAACATACTAAGCAAAGGAGGATGGCCAGAAACTCTAGGGAAAGTTAAATAAGGTCAATAAGCATTTATTAAGTTACAACTATATTCTAGGCACTGTGTTAAATGCTGGAGGAACAGAGAGAGGTGAAAACAGTGTCTGCTGTGAAGGAGACCACAGTTTAATAATAGGGGAGGCAGTATGCAAATAGCCATGTACAGACAAAATGCATTCAGGATAATTGGAGCTAATTAATAGAGGGAAGGCACCAGAATTAAGGGGATTAGGAAAGGCTTCCAGTAGATCATGGAGAAAGTGTCAGAGTATTCCATTTACCCTCAGATCTCTGCCAGTCTGAAATGTGGAACCAAAACATATTAGTTAGAAGGGATCCTCAAGATCATTTATTAGAATCAGAGACCTAAGACTGGAAAGGACCTGAGAGGGAGTCCAAGCCCCTCATTTCCCACATGAAGAAACTGAGGCACAGAGAATTTAAGTGACCTCAAGAACACAAATGGGGAAGTTGCAAAGCCAAGATGGCCGGTCAAGTCATCTTTCTTCTCCTGCTTAGTGGAGGGTGGCAGTGGAGGTGGATGTGGATGATGAATAGAAGGAAGGGCTAGACGACTTGGAGGAAATGACACGGTGGATCATTGAAAATTGTCCTAAATGAAGCACATCTTGACGCAGGAGTTTTCTGTGCCCTGGCAGAAGTGTTTGCATTTTATCCATGCTGTCTGCACTGATTCATGGCCAGGTGGCTCCAATATGTTTCAATTTGTCTGCTGACCACAGCTCCTGATTCTTCAGCTGGGGCGTTTGCTGTCTAGTCTAAGTGTGGATTTTTTAAATAGTCCAAAAAGAACCAAATTCTGATGGGGGCATCTAGGTGGCCCAGTGGATAAAGTGCCAGGAAGACCTGAATTCAAATTCAGTCTTAGATGTATGTACTAGCTGCAAGTCCCTTAACTTGTTTTCCTCACTTTCCTTATTTGTAAAATGGGATTGTTGTGAGAATCCTTTGTAAAGCACTTAGCACAGTGCCTGGCACATAGTAAGCACCATATTACTTGTTACTTGTTTGTTGTTCAGTTGTGTCCTACTCTTCACGGCCCCATTTGGGGTTTTCTTGGCATTTACGCTGGAGCGATTTGCCATTTCCTTCTCCAGCCCATTTTACAGGTGAGGAAACTGAGGCAAACAGAGTTAAATGACTTGCCCCAGGTCACACAGCTAGTAAGTGTCTGAGGCCAGATTTAAACTAAGGAAGATGAAAGAGTCTTCTGGACTTTAGGCCCCGCACTCTGTCCATTTCACCACCTAGCTGCCCCGAAGTGCTATATAAATGTTAGCTCTTTTTATTTAAAATGTTGAGCACAGTACCTGGCTATACAAACATTAGCTATTATTATTAGTTATTATTATTACTTCCCCAAATCCTTGGAGTGTTTCCCCCTATACTTAGTTATTAATAGCTCACATCTGTAGAGTAACACTAGATTTAGTCATAAGGCCTGGGTTTGAGACCCAGCTGACCCCTTCTAATTATGTGACTGTGGGCAGGTCACCTTCACCTCTTTGAGACTCATTTTCTTTATCTGTAAAATGAGGATAATAATACTTGCATTCATAAGGGACTTGTGCGAATAAAATGAGATAATTATGTAGAACCCTTTGTTAACCCTAAAATTCTACAATTGATACATATCAGTTCTTATGATGACTCACCACTACCATTTACACTTCATCGCCTCATTTTAGTTTGGAGACGACCCAAGCTCTCCACACCATTTTAGGGCAAGTTCTGACAGGTCATATGAAGCTATACAGGCAATGGACTGCGTGTCTGTTGCCAGAGGACCAGCACAGCCAAGTTGAGAGATGCTCATTATTAGATGGGCGACTGGGTGATGAGATTTTGTTTTTGTTTTTGTTTTACCACAATAATTCTGTAGTGAAAGAACGTCTACTCACATGGTCATGGAGGGGGTGTATGAGCTGCACCTGTGGGAGGGTGTTCTCACAATGTCAGAATCACGGGTCTTTCAGTATTTATGAGGTTGGTGATGACATCTAAGATTTTTATTAGATAGTAAGCTTCTTCAAAGTGAGGACTGGGTGTTCTTTATCTTTATATCACCCTCCCCCATAGCTTACTCTCTGCATTGCACATAGTTGGTATTTAATGCTTATTTTCGAATAATAAGTGTGAATGTTTAGAATTAGTCACTTGTTTTGCAGGAAAAACACTCAAGTTTTTGCCCATAGTGGTGGTGGTGGTAGTGGTGGTAGAAGAAAAAAAATTGGGTGAGAATCATGGCCAAAGAAAATCTCCTCTGGTCAAGAAGACCTCATGAAAAGAGGCTCCATATGTCTATAAATACCATTCTCCTAAAATGGTACATTAAATAGTTCTCTTTCTGCCTTCTGAGCCTGTTTGAACATGTCTTCTCCAGTTCCTTTATCAAGTGAATCTTGTTGAGGCTTGCTGAGTCAGCAGAAGGGGATTTTGATGGGCTGCTTGTTCCTAAGTGGAAAAGGTGATGATAACCTTTATTTCAATTTTTTGTTTGTAAAGGCATTAGGTTGATTTTAATTTTGGATAGATATACCTTAAAGAACATAAAATAAAAAAAAAAATTTGGACTTATTCACAACTGAGCCAGCCTGAACAAAAGTTGGCAAAAAAGGTGTCCTGAATTTTCTTCTTTGGAATGGGTGCCTTTTTTACCTTTCTTATCACAGGAAAGAACCCAGCCATTCACTGGCATCATAATTATCACAAATTAGTATAGTTAGCTTTCAGCTGAACATTAGAAAGTACATGCAGGGCTGATTATTTTAAAACTTATTTATATTTGGCTTTAGAAAGCATTCAATGTTTTTCCCCCAGAAGCTTTATCTTTCTAATTATGTTTTGCATAGGCTAGTAGTAAAATTAATTGGAATTCACTGAGAACATTTTAACTGACATACATGGATGTGTGTGTGTGTCTGTGTGTGTGTGTGTGTGTGTGTGTGTGTGTGTGTGTGTGTGTGTG
>NW_020947122.1:5082068-5255540 GCF_900497805.2 Vombatus ursinus
TGTGTGTGTGTGTGTGTGTGTGTGTGTGTGTGTGTGTGTGTGTGTGAGAGAGAGAGAGAGAGAGAGACAGACAGAGAGAGACAGAGACAGAGAGGGACAGAAAGACAGAGAGAGAGCAGTCCAGGAATATATGATATTGAGGGAGGCACCTTAATTAAATAGTTGTGACTCCTGACCTCCAACAGTTAATGTAGTGAAAGAAATGTATGTATGCCAGAAGATGCTAATGAGTGGGCACACATCTATCCATATGGTGTGTAGAAATCTGACAAGTTCCATAAGGATGTCATTTTTAAAATCCTTAAAACTTCAATGACTCTTCAACCTTGACAGTGTGGTACAGACAGCAACCCACTCATGCCTCTTTAGTCTGTCCCTGCCATTAATGAGCAATGCACACAGACACACACACATTCTTAGGTATTTATCTCTTGAGGATGGGGGCTATAGTGAATTGAGAGCTGATTTTGACATAAAAATTGTCCAAGGATTCATTGATAGACATTGTTGCCAGTCGGACTTCTAAACACTCAGAGAGGTTTTAATCACTGGCTTTTTATATTCTCAACATAGACCCACAATATACAAAAAACAGTGCGCCCTGAGCAGATGTTTTAGCATCCTTATATAGGTTTAAGTTACACAGGTAGGACTAATTTGATGAAATTTTACAGAGGCCTGAAGGGGAAGGTAATGATTTAGGTGGCAGGAGGGGAATATGTACAAGGTAAAATAATAAATTGGATAGTAAACCCTAGGGATACAGCTGGAATTTGCAGGCTAACCATTAATACCAGAACTCTTTCCAGTTAGTGAAAAATGCTCATCTTGAGTCAATAAAGGTAATGAAGCTGAACCAGAAATTCTCTTATCACTAACCAGTTAATCGATGGAGCTGAAGTTTGAGGTTAGCTAAGTTCCGCAAGCTCTAGCTAGTTATGAGACTTGCTGTCTTAAGGAAATGACACAATAAAGCCAAAGCAGGAAAATTATCCTGTGATGTCTTAGAGTCAGGAAGACATGGATTCGAACTGCACCTCTCACACACACACTGGCTCTGTGATCTTTCAGTACTATGATATTTTAACTTTCTAAATCCCAAAGTTGCAGGGATAGTGCTAATTTTCGCAAGAAGAGGAATTTCCTTGCTAGGAGCTTCCTACACTGATGAAACCACATTTCCAATACAAAAAATATCCCTAGGTATATAAAATATGGGTTTTGCTTATAAGGTTTAGTAGGTGAAGTGAGAATGATTTAATTAATGCTGGTGAGAATGATTTGATTTTGATACTAACATTTTAAAGTGCCTGCTACTTAAAGTGCTGTTTTGTTAGACTCTGGGGAAAATACAAAGAAAAATAAGACCATTTCTGCCCACAAAGTGCTTATAATCTATTAAGGAAGAGAATGGGGACAGCTAGTGGTGAAATGGATAGCGTTCTGTGACTGGAGTCAGGAAGACATATTTGTGAGTTCAAATCTGGCTTCAGACACTTTCTGTGTGACCCTGGGCAAGCCATTTAACCCTGTTTGCCTCAGTTTCCTCATCTGTAAAATGAGCTGGAGAAGGACAGGGCAAACACTCCACTATCTTTGCCAAGAAAACCCCAAATGGGGTCACAAAGGGTTGGAAATGACTGAACAATAACAGCAAAGGTAGATAAGCTATGTGTACTAATGACAATATTACAAAATCATACATGGCCACAGAAAGGTACAGAGTGCTATGAGAATTGGGGGTGTGTGTGTGTAGGTTAAATTGCTTATGAAATTTTTTGATGGATTGATGAAAGGCTTCATGGAGGAGGTAATGTTTAATCTAGGTCCTGAAGGGGTGATAGGATTTCAGGCTGGTGGAAATGTTGGATGGCGGGAACATTCCAGAAGTCTGTGCCACTGTTAGCTCCTAGACTCAATTTCTTACTCCCTGGGACAAAATTGTCTTTCTATTTATGTCTCTCCCTGGTTTTAGAGACTCTCTCTATTATTTCCAGGATAAAATACGGACTCCTCAACTCAACGTTTGAATGCCTTCATGATCTGGGCCTACCCTGTCTTTCCAGGTTTATTAAACATCATTTCCCTTCCCCTGCTTTGCTTTCTAGCCAGGTGCTTCAGATGAACTGAGGCCATGGAAAGACCTTGATTTAGAAAGGCCACTGCATTCCAGGCCATCACCAGTCACCTTGACTTTTGTCTTGTCACTGGGCTCTGATGACTCTGGAGGAGAGAGTGAGGCTGATGACTTTGCACAGCCCTACTTCACTAAAATCCAATTTATGTGTAAGTCAAGATATCACCCTTGTGACGTCATAGGTCTTCTTGGAGAACAAAGGATGAGCTGCAACCTGTTTCTTCCTGTTCCCCATCTGTGGTGTGCTGTCTGCCATCTTGGCACATTTTTAGACTGTCCCTCATGCCTGGAATGTACTTCCTTCTCATCTCAGCCTCTTGGAAACCCTAGCTTCCTTCAGGGCCCAGCTCAAGCATCACATCTCTCTCTTTCTCTCTCTCTCACACACACACACACACACACACACACACACACACATACACGTGTATATATGTATATATATGTATATGAGCATACATATGTATGTATGTATACATCTCGGCTACTGTGAACTTAGGTTCTTTTTCTTTGTATTCTAAGAGTTTAGTCTAATGACTGGAACATAGTAGGTGCTTAATAAATGCTAGCTGACTGTCTAATGTTTATTTTGAATACTGGAATCAGCCTAGAGGAGTTAGTGTAATTTTCAGCTGAAAATTTGTCTCTCGAGTCAAGTGAAACCCTCTGTTTGTGCTAAGAAACAACTTTTGTGAATGAGTTCAAGAGGCTAAGGTCAAGTTCAGGTTACTTTCTCAGGGAACCTGCACAATTCCAGCTATAAAGATTTAAGTGAATAACAGCTCCAAACAGGAAGATTATCCACCCCTACACTGGAGGATAGTGATTTGATCTTAATTCACCAAAGTGCTGAGACAATAATGTGAAAATTTACATGACCAGTGGTACATTGATATTGGCTCTGTTACGTGGGAAAAGCAGGGTGAAGTTTCAGTCATGAAAAATCTGATGGTTAAAGGCATGATACTCTCATCTCCTGGCCATCATTTTGAATTGCAGAATTCTGGAGGACTAGCCTTCCAAAAGCGGGACCTATTCTAATGTGTGTATTGTTCAATAAACATTTATTAAGCACTCACTACATTCTGGGCTCTATGCTAAGTGCTGGGCATACAAAGAAAGGTAAAAAATAGTTCCTGTCCTCAGGGAGCTCACAGTCTATGGTAAATGTAAAAGGGAGAGGAAATATAGTTGGCCTGTTCAAAAACTGCAATCATAGTTTTATTTGGGAGGAGGCAGAGTGGTTTATATCAGTGGAAGAAATAGTAATATTGTAGATTTAGGATTGGAAGAAACTGCAGAAGCAATGTTATTCAACAACTTCATTTTATAGACGAATAAACTGAGGCCTAGAGAGGCTGAGTGTTTAATCGAGGTTACCCAGTAGGTAAAAGAGCTTGAATTCAAATTTAGGTCTCTGACTTCTTTCCACTTGCAAGATATTCTGAGCTAGGGTCTGCTGGCGCCTGTACCCACTATACCATACTACCTCTTCAGCACTTTGGTGTTAGGTCCTAAACCAGCAGATATCTTACTTTTGAGTCTTTGAACCCCTTTTACTCTTAAAAATTATTGAGGATACCCACCCCAATGATCCTGGGGGTTTTATTAATCTGTAAGCTCAATATGTCAGTTATATGATATAATAACCAAAAGACCTAATAGGCAGAGTGTCCAAAACTAGAGAGGTGAGAGTGTTGCTGAACATGGCCCTGGTCAGAACACATCTGGAGTCTTGTGCTCACCTCCAAGGGCCACATTTTAAGAGAAGCCTTGATAAACTGAAGAGCATCTGGAAGAAGTCAACCAAGATGCTGTTGAACTCCTTGTTTGTTGTTCTATAATTTCAGTTGTGTCTGACTCTTTGAGATCCCATTTGGGGTTTTCTTGCAAAGATACTGGAGTGGTGGGTCTACCTTTTTCTTCTCTGGCTCATTTTGCAGATGAAGAAACTGAGGCAAACAGGGTTAAGTGACATAGCTAGTGTCTGAAGGTAGATTTGAACTCAGGAAGATGAGTCTTTCTGACTCCAGGCCTAATACTCTATCTACTGTGCCACCTAGGTGTACTTTTGAACTCCTTGAATTCATGCCTTATGGGGATCAGTTGAAGAATCTGGGAACATTTAGTCTGAGGAAAAAAAAGCCTTGAGGGCAGATTGGATTTAATGCTTATGTTCAGTTATTTGTTGGTCTGTCACCTCGAAAACTTATTTCTGCATGGTGCTACAGGAAAGAGCTAAGAGCCCTGAGTGGAATCTTCAAAGAGGCAGTTTTAGGTTTGATAACAGGAAAAACTTCCTAAAAGAGATATCCAGAAGCGTCTCAGGGACAATGGGTTCTCTATCACCGGTCTCCTTCAAGTAAATCCTAAATGGGTGCTTAGTGTTAGTATTGTAGAAGGGAGTTCTCTTGTTTAGATATTGGTTGGACTTAATGATGTCTGAGGTCCCCTCCAACTCTTACATCTGGTTGAAATTTCATTGTTTTGTTCCTTGCCCTATGGGGACTTTGGGCCAGGATATACAAAAACCATTAGAATAGGGTGTGTCAGTACCATAACAGATTCCTCTTGGATTAGATAATAAAATACATTGTTAGAATACACATATACATGTATATACACATGCATATATATGAAATATGCATGTATGTATATATGCATACTATAGATACAGATATACTATATACAGAGATATAGATGTACTATATATAGATATAGATGTACTATATATACATAATACACAATACATACACATACATATTTAATATATATGCATATGTGTATATATGTATATGTATGTGTGTATATATATTCGAATAGTGTATTTTATTATCAAATCCAATGGAGAATCTATGTACACTATATACTATATACCATTTACACACACACTATATATATATAGTATACATATACAGATATATACACATGTATATATACAAACATATATACATGCATACATACATATACACATATATATTATTTATATATACATACACTGCCTGGGAGAGGAAGGAGAATCCATCCAATCTCTTTCAAACCTCACCCTCTATCAGTCCCCTTCATAGTTTATCTGGTGGATTATTAAATTAGTCGTTGCCCCAGAACAAGAAGACTTGAGCACTCAGCACCCGGATGACAGCTTTCCTGGATGTTAGGACTAGGGAAAACCAACTTAAAACAACAACAGCAACACAGCTTTTTGTCTTATCATGATTTTTACTTTGAGCTGGCCTTGGGCACGTGTTTTGTGGCCAAACATATCTTTGTAGCTAAATGCCTGGAGAAGAAGTAGAGGAGACATTCTGACTCCTTCCTTGTATAATTAGGGGAGTTCCGTGAGCAGAGAGATTGTTTTAGGAATGTTTGTTGTGCCTTAGGGCCAGGGGGTGGGCAGGATTGTAGGAGTTGGATTCTTGGTTTTGGGGTGATTTTGTGAGCATTTCTATGATCTAAGCACGGTAATTCCACCTTTCTTCTCCATTTTGTAACCCAGATAGAGAAAACCCCAAGCCTAGCGTTTTGATCTGAAAATGACATAATGGCAATTCTTTATTTCAGAGCCTGAGAACTGCATTTATTTATTTACATTAAACTATCCTCTTAGCAAGAACCATGGAGAGTTTTTCTAATTGGGGCTTGTTTGATCTCCTGATCACCCACCCTTATTCTCAGACTTAAGGATAAAACAATCAGCAGGTATAATTACAGTTACCAAAGCTGGTCTTGGAGAAGAAATGAGGAAATGTAGCATCCTTTTTTTAGAGGGGTAGGTGGAAGGGCAATGGGTTTAGAATATTGCATATGTTGTCAGATCTGGTTGCTGTATTGGTTGGTTTTGCATCATTATTGGTTTTTTGGAAGATTTTATAAAGGGTGATTGTGGAAGGGGGTAGATCCAGAAATGACTGTGATGTAGAAATAGAAACCATCAATAAAACGGTTAAGAAGAGAGAATAAAGCAGTAGAACTGCTATTGTGAGTAAGGCACTTTTCTTCATCACCCTGTTGGGAGTACAGAATAAAAAAATAGTTTATGCCCTCAAGGAACATATAATCTAGTTGGAGAGACAACATAAACATGTAAAAATTAAATAGTAAAATATTTAAATAGCATAGGATCACAGGATCCTACATTTACAGCTGAAGGTACTTTGGAGGTCATCTAGTCCTACTCCCACATTTTACAAAAGGGGGAAACTGAGGCCCAGAGAAGTTGTGACTTGCCCAAGGTCATAGAGGCAGTAAGAGTCAAAGGCAGGATCTGAACCTCTAATTTGAGGTACCAAAAATCAGTCCCTGAGGTAGCTAGTGAATTGTCAAAAAAAATGTCAATTACTTTTGGTTTCAGAGCAGGGATTGGGGTAATGAGAACATCATTGGACTTGGAGACCTAGATTTGAATTCTACCTGTCTTTTCTGTTTTCCATAACTGTGCGACCTTGGTGAGTCATGTAAGCTTTTTGAGCCTCTGTTTGCTCATGTGTAGGATGGAGGTGATTACAGTTGTACTATCTACGTCACAGAGTAGTTGTGAGGGTAGTTTATAAAAGTACATGAATGTTAGCTATTGTTATTGCTTCACGTGGGTTCCAGGTAAAGACCCCTAGACTATTTCATACCTGCCACCTGGTTTGTCTTCTCTCATGTGCCAGGCTATTTAAAAAATTATCACATAAGAATATGACATGAAAATGATGCTCATTTTCTTCACTGAGAATATAGTAGAATAACAGATTCTTTTGAAGTCACATTTTTAGGGTTAAATTTTAAGAAACTGTAGTTATCTAGTGCAACTACAAATACCAAACTGTAGCTTCTTCAGTAATTTAAACATAGTTTTCTTGATGTAAATAACTTACATTAAATTGACTCTGCAAGATTCAGCCATCATTTGATAAATAGGTGGTAGAAGACATGGTCAAACAGGCTCAGAAGGAATTAAATTAATTGAGACTATTTTTTACATAAAAATTTCAATACCTCCCCTACCTTGTAAGACTTTTCCCCTCCTTTGCAAGGAAATTCCTTGAAAAAGTTAGTTTATTGATTGTTAATAGAAAGGAGGGACCAACACCTATCATTGTATTTGATTGGAGTTTTGTTGCTCATCCGTGATTTATGTTGCTTTGATCATTGCATATACTGTACTTTGGCTCTGCTTTGTGTAATCTGCATCATGTCTTAATATTCTTCATGCCTTATAATACAGTAATGTTCCATTACGTTCATATGCCATATTTTTTTTTAGCCATCTCATAGTCATCACGCACGTATTTTATTTCTAGCATTTTGTTATCAAAGATGATGCCACTCTGAACCTTTTTGTACCCATGATGTCATTCTTTGCTGTCAATGGCTTTTAGAATTTAAACCTACTTGGTAATCTCTGGATCAAAGGGTATAAACTATTTAGTCACTTTTCTGGCATAATTTCAAATTGTTTTCCATAGTTTCACTAGCAGTGAATTAGCATGATTGCCTTTCTATATCCCTAAAAACAATGAGTTTTCCAATCTTTTAGCATCTTTGCTAGCTTAATAGGAATGAAGTGATATCTCAAGGCTGTTTTATTTTATTTATTTATTTTTTTGCCTTTTTTTGGTGAGGCAATAAGAGTTAAGTGATTTGCCCAGGGTCACACAACTGGTAACTGTCAAGCATCTGAGGCCGGAATTGAATTCAGGTCCTCCTGACTCCAAAGCCAGAGCTCTGTCCACTGTGCCACCTTAACTGCCCCTTCAGGGCTGTTATAAATTGTATTTTTTCTAATTATTAATGATTTTGACATTTTTTTTCAAGGGGCTATTGGTATTTTTTGTTTATTTCTCTCTTGTCTCCTTACTATAGTTAGTATCGTTTTTGTTCAGTCATTTTTCTGTTGTGACTGACCCCATTTAGGATTTTCTTGGCAAAGATACTGGAGTGGTTTGCCATTTCCTTTCCAGATCATTTTACAGATGAGGAAACTGAGGCAAATAGGGTTAAGTGACTTGCTCAGGGTCACACAACTAGTAAGTGTCTGAGGCCAGATTTGAACTCAGGAAGATGAGTCTTTCTGACTCCAGGCCTGGAATTCTATCTACTGGGTCACCTAGCTGTTCCCAAGCATCTTTAGTAATTTATAAAATAATAATGGAGATAGTGGGCATCCTTGATTTACTCCTGATCCTATTGGAAAAGCGTTCAGTGTTTCTCCATACAAATAATGATGGCTTTTGAATTTAGATGGATACTATTATAGTAAGGAAAAATTCTTTTATTCAGTGTCTGGCTTTTGAGTGTTTTTACATAATTGAGTGTTCTTCTGTCTGCTGATATGAGCATGCTGTTTTTATTATTTTTGTTACTAATAAGATTAATTATGTTTTTAGTATTCCCAGGATTGAACCATCTTTGTATTCTTGGTAAAAATCCAACACAGTCATAATGAATAATTTCAGAAATATATAGTTATAGCCTCTTTGTTGATTTTTTCCATCCTCACTTTGCCAAACCTTAAAGCTCTATAAAAATATCAACTATTGTTATTATTAGTGATGTCACATTATTAGCTGTAGGTATTATTATTGCTTTATATCTTCCTACTTTGATTATCAAACTGTATGTGTTTCATAAAATGAGCTTGGTAAGATACTGGTTTTCTGTGATTTTGCTAATAGTTTACATAGCATAGGAATTGTTTATTCTTTACATATTTGCTATTATTCACTTGTAAATTCTGGGGAGCTCCCACATTCTCCACCCTTGGACTTTCTGACCCTTCTGAGTATTTCTCAGGGGCCCTTCACTCTTACTTCCTCCAGACCCAGAACCTTGTAGTCTACATATGTGCCTGGCCTGTGTCTGGTCACACTGGAAGACAGCCCTGCACTTATGATGGCTTGGTTGATAGCTTTCCTTTCCTGTTGCCATAGGCTTCTGGCTTACTTTTTGTGCAGTCCTACTATTGAAAAAAAGTCATTTACTGTAGTTTTTCCATTGTGTTTCTCTTTCGTTAGTCTGTCTGGTAAGAACTTCAAGATTTTGCTGGAGTAGATAATGGGAACTGGGTGGTCTGCCTCAGATTCAAGAAGCTTCTTTGAGAGTTCCTACTTTGGGGCAGCTAGGTGGTACAGTGGATAGAGCACCAGCCCTGGAGTCAGGAGGGACCTGAGTTCTAATCTGGTCCCAGACCAGACTAGCTGTGTGACCCTGGGCAAGTTACTTAACCCCAATTGCCTCACAAAAAAAGGAAAGAAAATAGAGAGAGTTCCTATCTTTTAAAGCTCAATTCACATACTGCTTCCTTAAGGAGGCTTTCCCTGATTCCCCTCATCCTCCATCATTATGACTCTTTTCCCCCTCACGTTTTAGGTGGCACTTGCTTGGACCCCTCTGATGTTATAATGTACTTAGCACTACAGTTATTTGTGTATGAGATTTGATCTGGCTTTGGACTATATGCTCTTTGAAAGCAAAGACAATCTCCTCTCTCAACTTTATATCTTCCTGGGTTGCTCTACACACAAATGGATCAATCAGTCAAGCAACAGGCATTTATTAAGCATTTAATATTCTCCAGCCAAATGTTTGTTGAATTGAAGACTCAGTCCCTGCTGTCAAGGGGCTTGTGAACTAGTTTAGGATTAAAGCATTAACTTTATTTTTGTCTCAATGCCCATGATTTTTTTTTTATTGCCCTGTAACCAAAGGTGAATGAGAGGATTCTTCAGACAGTGAAGCAATATCCAATTTGTCCATAAATAAAACGCAAAAACCAGAGCCACAGGTCGTCAGTCAAAGCTAGATGAAATGGGCTTGGATAAAGCATGGGGCACAGCCATACAAATGTGCCCAGGCATGCTGTGCAGCCCTGAATTCGGGTTCCAGGTTATCTCATCACCTTTCACAGGAAACAGCATCATCCCTAACGTCTTCTTTGTGTGGAAAGGAGCCTTTGCTACCAGAACAATAAGCCTACTTACTAGGGCTGGGGAAAGGAGCCTTTGCCTTTAAACCTGAGATAGTAGTGGAATGGGTTGCCAAGTATAACCTCTTCTGCAAAAAATCCCACACCCTATTACAGGATTCAGCCAATCTGCAGGAATGTGCTTATTCAGGTCCACAGAGCCAACAGGTTTGATCCATTCCTCCAAGGAGTTCCCATAATACTATGAGAGAGATGGCTGGCACTACTAAAGGGGGTTCAAGAAAGATATCTCAATCCTCCTGACCTTTGATTTAAGGTGTGTACATGTGGACATACAAATACATACATTCATGGACATAAACATGTTTCCTTGTTTGGACATGGTCCATCATTCACCAGAATATGGAAACATTTGGTTTCCCAAAGAAAAGCCAAGTAGTTATGCAATATGGAAAACCAGTCTATAAATCTTCCCATTGACAGCATTCCTTTCTATAATTGGAGGGCTCTTTGTAGGATTGAACCTTCCTTAAGGAAACAAGAAATTCTACTTTTCTCTACCTCTCCTTGCTACCTTGCATCCCAGTTATGTAAAGATTAGAGGAGCTGGCCTGACAGGAAGGCAGACTAAAGAAAGACTCCCTGTACTCCAGAAAGGTACCCCACAAGGAAATGCCTGCTCCATACCATGGAGAAGTTTAACACCATACCAGCATCGATATTTGGCTATGATTCATCCAGTGCAATTCAACAAATATATGTTAAATTCCTACTACCGTGATCATTACAAGGTCTCCAAAGACTCTTCCCACTTCCAAAAAAAAAGGGTCCCCACCTTCAAAGAGCTTATTTTTTCCCTGGAGGGACACAACATATATAGAAATAAGTAGATGCAAAATGCCCTGGCTCTGCTACTTGTTAACCTTTTTACACTGGATTTTTGGGGCCTTAGTTTCTTCAGTTGGAAAATGAGGGGGCTGCACAAAATGAGTTTTAAGGTTCCTTCCAGCTCTTTGTCTCCAATACCCTGGACTTTTTGATTGTTTCTTGTACCTTTATAGAGTCAGTTTGGTGTACATCCATCAACTAAATAACTAGGACAAGAGCAACAATGGTCTCTGCTCTCAAAAAGTTTGCATTCATCTATGGAGAAATTCTGTACACAAGCAAATACAAACCAAATGCAGGTAGGTGGCATATGTGGATAATGCCCTGGACTTGGAGTCACTTATAAGTTGTGTTACCCTGTGCAAGTTACTCTCTGCCTCAGTTTCCTTATCTGTAAAACAAAGGGGTTGGACTTAATGATGTCTAGGATTTCTTTTTGCTCTAAATCTATGATCTTATGTAAAGTAATTTCAAAGGTTGTAAAGTTATTTCAAAGACTTGGGTGGGAGAGAGATTCTGCTTTCTGTTGCAGGGATCAGGAAAGGTTTCTTGGAAGAGATAGCCCTTTTACTGAGCCCAGGAGGATACTTAGGGTTCTAAGAGGCATAGATACAAACTTCTCCCCATGCCTAGAATGCCTTCCCTCTTCCCCTCAGCCTCTTGGATCCCCATTTTCTTTCAAAACTCAACCAAAGTGCGGCCTTCTACATGAAGCCTTTCCTGATGTCTACCCTCTCTCCCCTCTTCCAGTGGAGAGCTCCCTCCCTCCCCAAACTACCTTGTATTTATTTTGTCAGTATTCTCTGTGTACTTATATAGATGTATGTTGTCTCCTCTGTTAGAACATAAGCTTTTTGAGGGGAAGGACAGTTTGACTTTTGTCTTTGTATCATCAGTACCTCGAACAGTGTCTGACACATGGCAGGTGTTTAGTAAATGCTTGTTGGTTAGTTAGGGGCAGATGAGCAGAAGGACACAGACAATGTTATAATGAGACGATATGTGAGCCTTGCTATGAAAAAGATGGTGAACCTCCCTTCATTCTTTGCAGAAATGGAATACTAGGGTTTGGAACATCGAATAAACTGCCAGACTCAGTAGTTGTGTTGGTTAGTTTTGCTGAACTGTTTTTTTTCCTCCTTTTTTCTTCTTGGTTTCAAGGCTTGGATTGCTGGGTCAGGGGAAGGGGAAAAGACTTTTTTTTAAAAAGATGTTGATATAAAAACAAAAATCAATGTAATTTTTTTTAAAGAAGGAAAAAAAAAAGTTGTTAAGAGAAGGGATGATTCTCAACTGGGACCTGAAATTCCTGAGCTCACTTACCAGGTTTGCCTTTGATGTCCTGTGCGGTAAGTAGTCTTCTGGTCTATCAGATGACCATCTTCACTTCTTTCCCATTGAAAGTCTAGTGTGGTCTCCCTTAGCATTCAGCAATGCTTTGATGTCCAGAGATAGAGAGGGCACAGATTGTTGTTTCTTCTTTCCTGCTCCCACCATTTCCTCTGGGGTCTGGTTAATGCTGTTCTTTTCCTTTGCTTTCAGCCGGCCATGCCAACTCCCCTACCCGTCGATGCAGCAGCACAGCCCCATGTCCTCCCAGGCCTCCTCCATCAGTGGTCCGCTGCATTCGGTCATGCCTCCTCCCCTGCCATTGGCCATGTTGCCCCAGCAGCCTCCGCCTGCCACTCCCCCAGGCCAGCAGCTTGGCCCTGAAGCTTTTGCCATTGTGGAGCGGGCACAGCAGATGGTGGCAATCCTATCTGAGGAGAACCGGGTGCTCCGCCAGGAAATTGAAGGATATTATGACAAGGCTGACAAGCTTCAGAAGGTATGTATTTGACTTTTTGGAGGAAGGGGAGAGGAAATGTTCTTTGGCATGAGAGTATGGGAGGGGGGCCATTATTTATCTTCTTACTGAGAGGCAGTGTAGTGTAATGGAACATTTGGAATAAATCAGATCCTACCTCTGACACTTATACATGTGTGGTATTGCTGTTGTTTAGTCACTTCAGTGTGTTTGACTCTTCATAACCCCTTTTTTTGGGGGGGGGTCTTGGCAAAGATACCAGAGTCGTTTGCTATTTCCTTCTCCAGCTCATTTTATAGATGAAGAAACTGAGGCAAACAGGAATGACTTTCCCAGGGTCCCACAGCTAATGTCTGAGGCTGGATTTGAACTCAGGTCTTCCTGATTCCAGGTGACTGCACCACCTAGCTACCCTTATTACCTGTGTAACTATGAGCAAATCCCTTCATATCTCTGGACATTAGTTTCCTCATTACTGTAAAAATACTGTGATATCCATCTCACTTGGCAATTGTTGTGAGATAATGAGATGATTTATGGGAAATGTTTTACATAGCCTATGCAAATACCAGTCATTATTACTGAAGATGATCAGTTGTTTTTCTAAATACTAGAAACCCAAATTTCTCAAACTTAATAGTTAGTGAGTCCTGAGAGAGTCATCTGGTGCCTAAAACCTCAACTTTGCAGTCAGCTGACTTGAAGAAAATTCCTTCTCTCTGTCCCTGGTTCCCTGGGCTAACTCTCAGAATTATAGACTATCTGAGCTCAGTGGCATCGAGGCTAGAATGTTAGATTTGGAGGAAGGAAGACCTGAGTTCAGGTCCTTCCTCTGTTACTTATTAGCTGTGTGATCCTGGGCAAATCACTTAATTTTGCTGAACCTCAGTTTCCCCATCTGTAAAATGGGGGTAATAGCATCTATCTCACGGGGCTATTGTGAAGATTGAAGGAGATAAAATATGTTGAAGTGCTTTGCAAAACTTACTTTAGAAGAGACCTTCAGAGATCATTCAGTTCAACTCATAAATTTTAAAGAGGAAAAAGTTATGGACTAGAAGGGTGAGGTGATTTTTCTAGGCTAGCACAGCTAGTAAGTGGTAGAGTTGGACCTCAAACCCAGGTCCAGTGGTCTTTCCACCACACTACAGTTCTTCCCCTAAGCAGTCGTTCTACCTAAATGAACCCTCACTTTGTTTTCTTAAGACCACAGTTCTGGTCTTAAGAATCAAAAAAACTTAGATTCAAGTCCGAGTTCAAAGACTCATCTGTTTTAGGATCTTGGGCAAATCACTTAGCCTTCTCAGAGCCTAAGCTGCCTCCTCTGTAAAATGGGATGGTCATTCTTACACTGTGTGCCTCTTGGAGTCATGAAGAAACTCTTTGTAAAGCCGCAAGTGCTACATCTGTGTTAACTCATCTTGTCCAGTGTGCACAGGTATTTATAGATTCAGAGAATGGTTGAGCTGGAAGGGACCTTAGAGGCCAAGCCATTCATTTTTTCCCCCAATTCAACACATATTTGTCAAGCACCTACCATTTGCAAAGTGTTGTGCTAGGCACTAGTACCACAAATACAAAAGCTCAAAAGCCTGAGTTTAAGCAGCTTACATTAAAAAAATTAGTTTTTAATATCACCTTCACTTCTGGTTAAATCTACTCCCTCACCCAATGAGCAAAGAATAAAAAAGGAAGGGGGGGGGAAAAGCATTTCGTCTCAACCAACCAACACTTCAGTCAAGTCTGATAGTATATGCACTGTTCCACACCCATGGTCCCTACATCTGCAAGGAAGGGTTATTTTAGTGAGAAAGAAACTGAGGCCTAGATAAGTAAAGTGATTTGCCTAATTTTATATAATTCTTTAGTAGCAGAGGGAGAACTAAAAACCAGGTTTCCTAACTCCTATTGCAGTGGTCTTTTGCTTGCCTGAATAAGCCATTGCCAAGCTGAGATTTTACTTTGACACCCTGTGTACAGCACATTTTTATGTGTTGCAGGTGGAGTTGGGGAAGTAGAGGAAAGACAGAGGTCTAGAGTGGTAGACAAGTGTTATTTTATAGCTTCAAAGAGGAGGGGCCACTCAGGCTCCTTGAGTTGGGGACTGACCTTATGGACATGACTGTGAGATAATCAAACAGACCTAAGAGTCTTATTGAAAGCCTGCCTTTGACTTAGGAAGAAAATAGAGGACATTTGTAACTAGAGACAAGGACAGAGACCAGTACAGGTTACTCTTTCCAAAAGCCATTGTCAAGTGGGTACCTTGACAGTTAATCCATTTAACTGGCCTGTTTCTTTTCCTGCTGGACATTTATTTCAAGCTTGGACGACAGGTGAAGTATTGAACTTGTATTGATTGAAGCAGGTTGTTTCTTTCTGATCAGGACTTCCATAGAAGAGCCATGTATATGCTGAGTGCCTTCAGATGCCTCAGACTGAGTCTGGAGCTTTCCCCATGATTGATGGTCCAGTATAGGCATTCCCAGCCCACGTATGCGCTTTTCGTGCTCATATGGGCATGACTGTTATGGTGTCTGGGATTTCCACATGAGTGTGGTGAGGCTGGGCTTGGCTCCAGTCACTGTGGCTAGTTTTGGTTGGAGGGAAGAGGAAGGCACTTAATGATCCAGAGGCAAATATGGACCATCAGATAATGGTAGCATCCCTTAAATGTAGTCATGTGGCTTTCTAAATGCTGTTGCTGTCACATGACTTTTGGTCAACCCCCTCTTCAGGCCTTAGCTTGCCTCTGAAAACTCTTGGGTTAGGGCCTTTGTTTAATGCAGCCTGAGATTAGTGAAGGACTGTCTCAGCCTTTTCCAGGAAACAAGTATTTCTTTCTTTCCCCTAATAATGATCTGTGGCAGATAGGCCTTGCATAGACCCATCAGAGGGTAAAATCTGCCTCTGGATCTTTTGACATGGAATGTGGTTGAATGATTACAGGGAGGGACCACGTGTTGAGGGAGCTTCACACTCTTTCTTCCATGGTCTATGACTCACAGTACAAGCCAGAGCAAGTCACTTAACTTCTTGGTGACTCAGTTTCCCTATACAGCACAATGGGACAAGTGTGGGTAAGGGGGTTTTGAAAGCCTTGGCTGATAAATATGTTGTCTAGTCAGTCTGGTGTAGTGGGAAGAACATGGGATTTGGTATCAGATCACCTGGTTTTGAATCTTAGCCTTATACCTTATTTAGCTTTTACCTTTGGCAAGTAAGTCCCTTCCACTTTCTGAGTCTTAGTTCCCTAAGCTCTAAATTGAGGGGGTTAACTAGGTGATCACTAAGACTTTTTCTAGTTCTTGATTCCCATGAAATAATTAAGTTCTTTTGTTTCATCTCCCAAGCTTTCTCAGCCTCTTGCCTTCTCTAAATGCCTGTATTTCATTGACTTGGCAAATGGGCCAAATTGAATTTTAGAAGTCAAGTTTTGACTTGTCCTTGGCCTGGTATTGTTGCTATCAGCAGCTGCAGCCCAGAGGCTCTGGAGCTCTTCCTAGCCTGTCATTTAAGTAGCTTCCAATGGATTGAAATCATTCTAGTTCCACCCCTTCCCCTTTCAGAAATGCATGAGAGGTATTGTACTGAAAGTCATGGGGTCATAGATTTAGAGCTGAAAGGGACGTTATACATTGAATCCAACTCCTTCATTTTACTGGCGATGGAACTGAGGCCCAGAGAGGTTAAATTAGAATGCTAATTAGTGTCTTAAGTTCTTTCTGACTCTAAGCCCAGCACTCTAGCTATACAATCGAGTGTAGGCTTAGCAGACCACAGAATTTATCTGGAGAGCCTCAAGTAGGACTTTATAATTCAAATAGAAAGGTGGAGACAGAAGGGGAAAGAAGGAAGAAGGGCAGTTTTGGGGAGGAACATGAGTAGTTCAGTTTTGGGCATGTTGAGGTTGAGGGTGCCATTGGAATATTCAAGGAGGAATTTGGAAATCATAGAATCTGATCCAACCTGTCCTGGAAGAAGTGTTTTCTTCACAGCATCCCTAGGAAATAGTCCTCCATTTTCCCCTTGAAGATCTCCAATGAAGAGGAGCCTTTTACCCTTTGAGGCAGCTCATTTTATTTCTACTACCTACTGATGTGAAGATTAATTTAGAGGACACCAGGATCTTCCTAGAAGAGATCCATCCACTATGTCTCTGAGTCTTCTAGTCAAACATTGGCAAACTGTTGACTATTTGGACCAAAATGATCATCCTTCCAACTCCTCATATTATATCTAGGTGACATGCTATAAAATGGCTTTAAGGACATGTGTAAGATCTCTGGCTCCTTTATTGCTAAGGAGCTCTGTTCAGTTTCTAATTAGTTAGGAAAACCATGAATCATATTACAGCCAGATTAAATAGGAAAAGGCAGTTTAGTGTGGTAGATAGGGCACTGGAACTGTAATCAGAGGAAAAAAGGTTCAAATCCTACTTCATACACTTAGCTGTGAGCCTGAGTAACCTAACAATTCTGCCTTTGCTTAAAACCTTCTATGTTTTGTCATCTGTAAAATGAAGGGGATGGATGGACTCAGTGACTTGTAAGGTTTCTTTGAGCTCTAAATCTATGATTCGATAAGAGCGGGGAGGTGGAGAGTTAAATGCTCTTTGTTCTGGAAGTGTTTGGAATATGATCCTGAATAAATATTGACAACCCCCCCCCAAAAAAAACCAAAAAAACCAAACCGAACACTAGACATGACTAAATGAGTTAGGAGAGACTCTTTGAAAGTTGAATTCAGTGGAAGATATTATTCCAGTTGTGTTCTATCATGTAGAAAAAAAAAAAGGAATACTGAAACTTGGTACCCAGATCATTCCAAAGTTCATAAAAGACAGTCCTTTTCTTCACAATGTCTTATGGTTGAGTATTTTTTTTTCCTGCCCCAACCTAGTCCACAGGATTCCCAAGAGATTTTGATTAGAACTGCATTTTATATGCAGGCCAAAATTATGTTTAGCACTAAATTCTGCAAATTGCGAAATGAACTTGATCTATGAAAATTTACTAGGTTTAAATTCTTTTAACCTTGTTCAGGCTATTTCCTCATCTGTAAAAGGAGAGTAATAATCCTATTAGCCCTTACCTCACCAGATTGTGATAAGAATCAAATGAGACTATTTATGTAAAGCACTTTGCAAACCTTAAATGTCAGTTATTATCCTTATCAGAAATAATAATGAGCTGAGGTTGGTAATAATTGCTAACATCAATAAAAAATTTTAAAAAAGTCTTATAGAAGCTTATAGTCTAATAGAAGGATAAGGCACCAACTCAGTAGATGCAATACACAATATTACATGATATTACATTAAAGAGGTAAAAAAACAAAGTGCTATGTTCAGGGTGAAGGGCAAGGTCTTCACCAACTCTTAACGGTGAGGAAGAGGAGAAGAGGTGGTATTTGACTTGGGCTTTAAAAAATAAGAAGGAATTCAGCATGAGAAGGCATTACAGAGAACAGCGTGAACAAAGGGACCTTAGACAGGACAGTGCATGTTTAGGTGACAGAAAGCTGCCTAGTTTGATTGGAACACAGAATATTTAGAAGACAGTAATACGAGATAAGGCTGGAGAGGTGGGGTGGCACCAGGTTGTGAAGGGCCTTGAATGCCAGGCAAAAGAGTTGGAACTTTACTTTGCAGGTAGTAGGGAGCCTTTGAAGGTTTTTGAGTACAGCAATGATGTTATCAGCTTGTTGTTGTTGGTCCTTCATTCTCTACGAGTACCATGACATCAGGAGGGTGATGCCATGACGTGTAAGTGAATTGGATGTAAGTGAAGGAGGGCTGTGCAAAGTCAGCAGCCTTACATTCTCTTCTGGAGCCTTCTGGGTCCAGTGGCAAGATATAGATCAGGATGATTAGAGATGTGCCTGGTTGCAATGTTACCAGGTATATGTGTGAGAAAGTTTATTCTGTTAGCAGTGTATAAAGATTGATTGAAGGGGTGAGAGAAAGGAGGAGGGAAACTCTTTAGGGAAACTGCTACAATAGTCCAGGTAGACAATAACGAAAGCCTGAATTGGGGTGTTAGAAGTGAGAACAGAGAGGATATGTGAGAGCCTGAAGAGATGGAATCAACAGGACCTGATCCACAATTGGAAATGAGAAGTGGAGGAGATAGCTCCAAAGTTATTAATATGGGAGAGCAGAAGAAGTCAAAAGGAAGAACAGGTTTAGAGAGAAAAATGGGCTCAAGTTTTGGATAATAAGTTGTGTTGGAAGTGCTGGTAACAAATCCAGGTGGAGATGTGAACTCTAGAACTAGAAATTTGGAGATGTGAGTCTTCAGTTCTGTACAGGGTCAAGACCAGAGATTGTAGTTTGGGAGTTATTCCTATAGAAGGGATAGTTGAAGGCATGAAAATTATCCCATGCTAAGGGAAAGAGTTTAAAGAGAAAGGAGATCAAGTTCTGATTTGGTGGAACATCCCCATTAAGGGCTCTAGGAGAAGATGAAGAGCCAACAAGGAAGATATTTTAGAAGATGGTCAGCATTACAGAAGCTGCAGAAAGGCAAAGAGGAATAGGACCAAGCCCTATCATTGGGTTTGGTGATTAGGAGTTCATTGTTGTTCAGCCTAAGTTCTTGAAGAGAACCAATGAGTCAGGAGGGTGATGTCTTGACTTGCAAGTCAATTGGATTTAAGTAAGGCAGAGCTATCTAAAGTCATCAGCCTCACTTTCTCCTCCAGAGCCATCTGGGTCCAGTGGCAAGACATAGCTCAGGACGACTAGCAACGGCTCCGGGTGCAGTGGGAGACTTTGGCCTTTTTAAGCTAAGGTCTTTCCCAGGTCTCAGTTTGTCTGAGGCAACACCCATTCGGTAGTTAAAAACTAGGTAAGAATTGAGGCAAAAGATGACCTAGTTTGCCCTCACAGAAGAATCAGTCTGGGAGGGGAAGGCCCTTAGAGTTTCTGGCCTGAACAGAAACAATTACTATTTACACTCACTCTGAGCCATCAAAACCCAGACAATGAGCAAGTGAGGCTTGGGCTGGAACCTATTATTGGCCCATCAGTGAGAGCCAGAGTGATTTGGGTTTAAAGGCATAGTCAAGTAACTCCATTTGACTCTCAGTGGGCTTTATCAGAGCCTGGTTTTCCAGAGCTATATTTCAAGAAATCATAAATGAAAACTACATAAAACAAAAGAGTTAATTGTCCCAGTTTTAAAAAAAATCAATGCAAAATAAATAAGTAGAGAAGAAAAAAAGTCTAGTCCCCAAGCCCCAAGATACCTTGTGAGTTATAAGTGATCAAAATTTATATTCCTTTGGATGGAGCACCCACAAGTGAGGGTATGTAAGGAAGCAAACACCCGGAGTAGCTAAGAGGGAATGGGTTAGAGGGTGCAAGTAGAGGAATCTGCCTCAAGTTTGATACTGAGACTGTCTTCAGTTTCTCCCTCCTTCACACTGTGGTCAGGTAGATCTTCTTAATGCACAGCCTTTATAATGTCACTACAGTGTCCCGTCTATGATATAAAAGCTTCATTGGTTCCTTATCACCTATTTGAATAAAATCTAAAGTCTTTAGCCTGACACTCTAAACCTCTTGTGATTTGGCCTCACCCATCCTTCCAGCCGTGTCTCCCATCACTCTGTCGTGTACCATATTCTCTAGCCAAACTGGACTATTCATATTCCCCAAACATGACTTATTCTTCCCTCGTGTTTTCTTGTCTTTGCCATCCCTTGAAATACTCTTTCTCTCTCTCTTTGCTTGTCAGAATTTTTTGTCATTCAAGATAGAACTTATGTTCTTCTTCCTCCATTTATTTTCTGCTAAACCCCCTAATCATTAGCAATCTCTGCTTCTGAGTTCCAGTAGCATTTTTAAATCATTCTACTTTAATTTTTCAATTTTTCTCAAGTGTTTTTAGAATTCAAATAATTTTCCAGTATGCCCCTACTCCTCCATTTAAATCTTCCTTGGAACAAAGAAAGATTTTATCAGTTCCCAGCCAACAAAGTGACAGAAGTCTGACCGTAGATGTATCATTCCACACCGATAGTTCTCCACCTTTCCATGGAGAAGAGGGAGGTATTTATATAACTATTGTCCACGGCCAAGATCACTCATTGGAATTAATCTGATTTGTGGCATTTTTGCATTGTTTTACATTATTGTAATAATTGCATATTTGTTCTCATGGTTCTACTCTTCTCTACTCTTCATTCAGTCATTCATCTTTCCATATTTTCTTGAGTTCATCTATTCTTCATTGTGGTCTCTCATGGTGCAGTGATTCCTTTATATTTGAAAGGCAAAATTTGTTTGGTCCTTCCTTAGTTGATAGGTATCTACTTTGTGTCTAGTTTTTTTGTTTTGTTATGGTTTTTTTCTCCAATAAAGTGCTACTATGAATATTACAGTAGAATTTTTATTTTTTGTCATTGACCTCCCTGAAGTATGTTCCCCGTAGTGGGATGACTAGGTTAAAGAGTATAAACAATAAAGTGATTTTTCTTGCATAATTTCAAATTTCTTCCCGGAATCCTTGGACCAGGTCAGAGCTCTGACAGTGTATTAATGGTCATCTCTTCCCATAACTCCTACAACACTGATTGTTGCCATAATTTATTATCTTTATCAATTTAATATGCATGAAATAAAATATCAGAATTGTTTTAATTTGCCTTTCTCTTATTGTTTGTTATTTGAAATATTCTTTTATATAGTTTTTGACAATTTGCTTTTCTTCCTTTCAGAACTTTTGTTCCTATCCGTTGACTATTTTAAGATGGCTTTTATTCTTATATATTTGTGTTAATTCCCTGTGGATTTTGCTTATCAGACTTCTGTCAGAGATATTTGATGTGAAGATTTCTTTTTCTCTTCTCCTCCTCCCCTTGGCCAGTCACCAGTTTCTCTTCTTGTTATTACCGTGTTGCTTTTGTTTGTGCAAAAGCCTTTTAAATTTATATAATTGCATTTGACTTTTAGGATGACCACAATGCCTTTTTAAAATTTGCTTTGAAGTCTCACCATAGCCATAGTTAAGAAAGGTAACTCTTTCCATTCTCCCCTCTTTTTTTTTTAATGCTGTGAATTTTTATATTGAGGCCACATAGACATTTGGAGCTTATTGTTGCATATGGTATAAGGGTCTAAACCAGGGGTTTTTAACCTTCTTTTGTGTCATGGGCCTCTTTGGTGATTTGGTTAAGCTAATGGATCCCTTCTCAAAATAAAGTTTTTAAATACATAAATTAAAATAGAACGGATTACAGAGAAAACCAATTAACTGAAATACAGTTATCAAAATATTCTTAAAATAGGTTCATGAATTCCAGGTTAGAAACTTCGTCTCAATCTACTTTCTGCCAAAGTGCTCTCCAGTATTCTCAGCACTTCCTGTTGAAAGGGGCATTCTTCCCCTAGTTGTTTATAGTCTGTGGTTTATTGAACAATGGGCTACTGTATTTGATTTCTTCTCTGCCTTGTCTATCTCTTCTGCGCCACACATCTACATTTCTATTTTTTGAACAATATCAAAAAGTTTGGGTGATTCTTCATAATATAGTTTGAGGTCTAGTAATGCTGTTACACTTCCTCCATTCCTGGCTTTTTTCCTTTCATTATTTCTCTTGATATTCTAGACCTGTGCTTCTACAAATGAATTTCATGATTAGTTTCTATTGTTTCATAAAATAGCTCTTCCGTAGTTTAATTGGTATGTTCCTAAATCTGTATACCTCTGTTAGTGTTTTGTTTGTACCTTCACTGGCACTTACAACATTCGACCTTTTGTTTTACTTATTTCTGATCTCCGCTTGAGGATGGCAAGAGCCATGTCTTATTCTTCTTTGCATGCTCCATGGACCACACCTAGAATCATGCCTTGGATTTGCAGAGTTTTTGTTTTAATCCAACTCCCACCTTTTGCAGATGATGAAGCTTAGGTGTAGAGCATTGAAATTACTTGTCCATTGTCATGCAGGTAGGTAATTCCAGACCCTGAATTCAAACTCTGCTTCTTCAGACTACAAATTCAATGCTCTTTCTTACTAAACCAAATGTTAGTTGAATGAGTGAGTGAACTAGAATTAGGACCCTGTGGTCAGAGTGAGGCATGCCTGTATGTAGCTCAAAGCAAAGGTCACCTTTTAAAAAAAAGAAATTAGCATATAAATGATGATGTGTCTTGAAGCTACCTCTTTTGAAAACAAAATTGAAAGGAAGCATAACAATTTGTGGTTAAACTAGAAAATGGTTTCAGGACGTGCTGTACCCTCTACTGCTACATAACAAGCAGTCCACAATATAGAAAATAGAGAGGGTGATCTGAAATGAAATGTGGTCAGCATATCTGACTGTGCTGTAGGGAGACCTTTAGAAAAAATAACAAGATGCTTATGTTGAAAAGGACCCTGGTTAATCCTTTGGAATTCTGAGTTTTGGGGGTTCTCTTTGGAAAAGTTTCACTGTTTACAGGAACAAGTATCTGTTTCATTGCACTTACATCATCATCATCATCATCATCATCATCATCATCATCATGGTTGTTGTTGTCATTGTTGTCATCATGATGACCATACTACTAGATATATTTGTTATTTGGAGCAAGAGACTTTACCTTTTATGTTTCAATTTCTTTACATATAAAATGGAATAAAATAGCACTAATTGATCCCAGAATTCTCGGATTCTGTATTTGCATGATCTTGTCTAAAGGAGACTTTGGTACAGAAAAGCCCAAAATACTTTGACCATTTTGCCATTGATATTGTCTACCATGGCCTTTTGAACCAGGTAGAGGACCAGATGATCGCAGGTAGTCCGAATGGAACAATTGAAAGGCCAGAAATATGGATATTGAGCCAGAAGCACCTGCCTTAAAGGGTTGTTATGAGGGTAAATGAGATAGTATTTGCATAGTGCTTAGCATAGTGCCTATCCTGTAGTAGGTGCTATTGAAATGTTAGCTATGGTGATGATTATGATGATGAAACGTAATTCTTTGAAGTAGCCAAAACCTTGGGTACCTTTCCCTCTTTTTACTTGCATGATCCCAGAGCAAGTCATTTAATCCACCTTTGCTTAAAGTTCTTACACCAAGAATTCCCCATGGTGATAAAATCATGGATCTTTTCTTAATTGAATCTGTCTCATGAAATTGATTAAATAACTCTAAACTTTCTTGTGTGATCACCTACTTTATATAGAAGCAAGAGACTATCAGTTCGTGCATCATCTTATCACCCATTTCTATATATGTTCTAGGATCATAGATTGTAGAGCTAGAAAAAACCTCAGAAGAGAATCTAATCTGTGATAAGCTGAATTTACTGAAATCTGCTATAAAATGTAATAAAACTCCATTATAACAAACACAGCATGTTCTCCTATAGATTCATGTAGGCTCATGGTTAAATCATACTCCTAGAATTCAAGCTACTATAGACAGTAAACTGTGACCTAACATTCTTGTCCTAACTACACAAATGTTGTTCTTACCCCTGACACCTGCCTTATAAAGGGGTTTAAAGGATCATAAGTATGGAGCTAGAAGGACCATTAAAGGTTATCTCACCTGCTAAATGCTTATTCTTAATAACAAGGAAGTTTTTTTTTTATCATACTTGGATAATTTAATGAATGAAGTGAGGGAAGAAGCAAAATGAAACTATTGATTGTTGTCCTTCATTCTCAAAGAGGACCAAAATGATATCACTAAGCTAGAGTCAAGTTTTAGTGTGTCTGACTGTCGCTGATCAGACTAATATGAGCTTGGAATGTCCTATCATAGGACAGGCACAAATGGTCCATGTGAACATTTGGGGTAGATTCTCTAAATTTGCACATCTTGTTTTTCTTGTGAACTACTTCAATTCTGCTTTGCTCATAGAGCACAGCACCTTCTCTGATGTGGGCACCCCATGCTGAGTGGTCCTGTGCCAATGTCTCCTATGTCACACAATCAATTCCAAAGTTCTTAAGAGAGACCTTGAGAGTATCCTTGTATCATTTCTTCCGATCACCATGTGAATGCTTGCCCTTTGTGAGTTCTTCATAAAATTTGAACCATATGAAATGATATTAACTTCTCAAGTGCTCTAGTAAACTCTAAGACTATATGTTGCAGAGAAGGTGCTGATCCATATTGGGAGAAGGTTTCCTCAGCTTAGTTCCCTTTATTGATGAAATCACAGGTCCAGTTCCTGTTACTATCCCTATGTTAAGGAAACATACTCAAAAATATTTTGTCAATATGGGCATGCAATAAAAATTTTTTGGAGATCACTGGTGAAGTTCTCAGTGTCATTTGGGTTCTCTTAGATCAGATGTGCTCAGACTAGCAAATTATTCTTTAGGAAGACTTTTGGAAAAATAACAAGGTGCTTTTATCATATATGTGAGAAGCTCTTATGTTATATGTGTAAGATGCTCACATATATTAAAAAGCTCCCAGGAAGGCAAATGGTGATTCTTAAAAGCCAGCATAAATTCATCAGTAAAGTCATGTTAGACCAATGATATTGCCTATTTTGATCAGACCACTAGGTCAGTGTTTCAGGAGAATTCTGTGGATATATAGTAAACTTGGGTTTTTCATCAAGATTTTTGACAAAATCTTGCATGACATAATTATAGATAAAATGGAGAGAGGTGGACTCAATGATAAGACATTTGAATGGACTGCTAACTGGATCAACAAGTCCAGTGAGTAAAGGGATTGATGGGAAGTTGGATGGAGATTCCTAATAGATACCTAGAGATTTGTTATTAATTGGTCTTAGCTATTCAACATTTTCATCAATAACTTGAGTGAAAGTAATAGGGGACATATCCACTATATTTAAGCCATTTGCAAATGGCCTAAAGATGGGAGAGACCTAACACATTGGATGTTTTTTGAAATAGGGATCCAAAATGAAGTTGACAGACTAACACAACAGATTGGATCATATATCATATTGAAGTATAAAAAGATTACTAGTAAAGTCCTAAATTCTAGTTTAATAAAATTAGCTGCACAAATAAAGAATTGGGAAAGTATGGTTAAACAACAGTTCATGTGAAAAAAGACCTGGTGGGTTTTAGTGGACTGCAAACTCAATATGAGTCAATAAAGCAACGGGACAGCTGGGTTAATGAAAGCATTATATCCAGGATGATAGAGAGGATAGTCTTGCTATCCTTTTCCTATCTCAGATCACATTTAGAATACTATTTCCAGTCCTGAGTACCACATATTAAAATCGAAATTGACAACCTACAGCATGTCTACAGGAGGGTGAATATGACACAGGAATTTGAAATCATACCATAGAGAGACTCAGTTTAAGGAACTGAGATTTTTTTGGACTAGAAAAGATTTGGGGTGGGTGGGGTGATAAATTGTTTTCAAATGTTTGAAGGATTGTCATGTGGAAAAGGGATTCAACTTCTGCTTAGAGGAGATAAGAACTAGGACCAATGGAAAGACATTACATAGAAGCAGATGTTAGCTTAACAGGAAAAACTTCTCAACAGGAAATTGGCCATCTTGGGCATGAAGGGAATGGAGTGGTCAGTGCCTCATCACCTGAACACATCAAAGAGAAGCTGGATGGATGCTTGCCAGAGGATTCAGGATTCGGATGAGGTCAGAGTAGGCAGCTTCATAGTTTCCTTCTTTGGATTCTATGATTCTTCATAATAGAAGGAAATACAAGGAATATTAGAGTCATTTCTGGAGACTTGAGGCTGGACTACATGACCTTGAATATTTGTTCCATCATCCTGATAGAACTTCGGAGTGTTTTTCAAGAGAGAGGAAGGGAGGGAGGTTGATTATGAAGTAGAAATCACATGCTTACCTGGTATAGGGGGAACATGGTTTAGTCTTTAAGACCATCTTCAAGAGTTTCTTTGAATATCAAAGATGCCCATAATATAACCTCACTTTTAATATTGACTTTTTCTTATCTTTCAGTTTGAAATAGAAATTCAGAGGATTTCAGAAGCCTATGAGAGTCTAGTCAAGTCTACCACCAAGCGAGAGTCTCTGGACAAAGCCATGAGGAACAAACTAGAAGGAGAGATCAGGAGACTTCATGATTTCAATAGAGACCTACGAGGCATGTTCATTTCTATGTGCATTTTCCACTCCAAGTTCTGGATACTTTGTTATATTCCTTACTTATCAACATTCAGAGTTTTCTTTGTCATGGAGCAGGGTTTCTCCTGTGCTAGATAAGCTAGAGAAGCTAAACTGAATTTTTTGATTACTAAAGGGTAGAATCATTTCTGTCTGCCTTGTAGGATGTTATATTGCTTTATGCATTAGAATCATTGATATTTATGTATTTATGTGTGTACATGTATATTTTCCTTTTGTTAAAAAATAATGCTACTTGATAAGATGTGGTTAAGGACAGAAAAATGTGGATATCTTTCCCAGGGGATTCCAAACCCAAATTTAATAAATAAATTTTCTTCATCTACCCACTCCTCCAAACAAAGAATTGTAAAGATTATATGGACCATTGGCATTTTAACTGGCTGTCTTCCGTGGGTAGAATTTTATCCTTCCTCAGCTCTGCCTCCTGGCTTCTCTGGCTTCCTTCAAGTCCCAGCTGAAATCCTACTCTCTACAGGAAGCCTTTCCCAACTCCTCTCAATTCTAGTCCTTCTCATTGTTGGTTATTTCCTTTTTGTATTATGTTAACTTATCTGCACATAGCTTTGCTTATTGTCTCACCCATTAGATTATGAGCTCCTTGAGGGTGGTGACTGGTTTTGTTTTTTGTTTTTGCTTATTTTTGTATCCCCACTACTTAGCATAGTGCATGGTGCACAGTAGGTGCTTAATAAATGCTTTTTTGATGTACTGCTCAGAGATGGGAGATTACCTACTCTAGAGTTCTGAATATTTTGTGAAGGGAGAAAACAGTCACCCTCTAAATCCCACCTTGTCTTGCTATCATTAACAAGCTTTTTTTTTTTTAGTGCCTATCACACATACTACATGGTAGTTACAATCCCCAATTATCATGTTCCAGGTTTTCCTTCATCAAGAGTCACGGTCCCTCTGTCCATATTTATTCAACTGTACTAATCAAAATGAATAGGACATTTGACCGCATACTATGTTGTTGAATAAATTTAAAGATATGTCAAATGTCTCTTAAGATAAGAAGTCTCTACCCTGTGCCTATGTCCCCTTTTCAAGTTATTTTGATATGGTATGTATACCTTCTAGGTGTTTGGAGATGTTGGGACCAGCCCTGTTTGAAATTCAGATGATAGGGCCTTTCCTCCTTCCGTGGCATTGGGTTTCAGAACAAGAAGGCCAAGCCTCCTGGGAAGGGCCCTGTTTTCAGTAGGCTTCCTGTCTTGGCATGCAGGAAAGGAACAAATATCCAAACGTGCCTTTCTCAGAAACTTCCCTGGAACTTCAATTCATGCCCACAGGGACTAGAATTACATTAATTTGCTAGAAGACACCAACTTGAGCCTACCCCTAGAGACTCTTCTTTTTATGACTTGGAAACAGAAGTACTATACCTCCCCAAAGGGTCAGGAAGATAGTATTTTTTGCCAGTTTCTTGACCTTCTGGATCTCCCCAATTTTTTTACCTCCTGCCTGACCATTGATTCATGCCCTCCTCTTGGCACCCATCTTGTTTTCTTGGTGGACTGATGATTTTATATTCATATGTATTTGTTTTTAAAGCATTTCCTGTTTATGTGTAGACCGCCTGGAGACTGCCAACAGGCAACTAGCCAGCAGGGAATATGATGGGCATGAAGATAAAGCAACAGAAGGTCATTATGCTTCCCAGAGTAAGTATTCAAATTTATTTGTTCTGAAAATTTTTTTAACAAACTTGGGCAGTGGAAGAGAATCATGATAACTTGGAGAGATACTTTGCTGGTATTTGCATTTACCCATTAATTCAGCATGTAACCTGCTTGGACCACAGACCAAGTACTATACAGGCCTGCCAAATGTGGAACAGAGGGAAATATTGCTACCATAAATTTAGTTTTAGGTCTAGCGTCTCCTCTCTGATTTATGATTTTTCTCTTTCTTTGGGTAAGACTCCAAAGGTGGGGAGTGGGGAAGAAACTTTGCCACACTTTTTTAGATCAGACATGCAAAACAACCTTGATGTTTACTTTTTTTGGGTTGGTCTGGAGTGGAAAGGGAGCTGGGACCGTTGTTACTATGACTCACTCTCTAGCACTCACTTATTTTTCATAAGTGAGCAGCAGTTCTAGGCCCTCTACTCTTAAAAGCATTTGGGACATAACGAAATTGTGTTCCCCAAATAAATGGAAGAAATTCCTTTATTCTACCTGGAGTGGTTGGGGAAGATATTTCATCAACACAAGTAGGAAATACACATGGCTTATAAGAAGCTATTGATCAAGGCTTAGATTCATGAAAAGTGGGATTGTGCTTGGAATCAGAATGGGAAATCTAGGTCCAAACACACATCTGGGCAGGAGTAGTTTCCATAGGATTCCTGATAAGTGGACATAGCATTTCTGCTTGAAGATCTCCCATGATGGGGAGATCTTGAGGTAGTCCGTTCTACTTTTGACAGCTCAAATTTGTAGGATAGTTTTCCTTAGATCAAGCCTAAGGTCTGATTCTCTGTGAGTTACACTCATTCTCCCTTCTTCTGCCCTCTGGGGCTAAGCCGAATAAGTTGAATCCTCTTTCCAAGTAACAGTCCTGTGAGTCCTGGAAAACGCTTCCTCTTTTTTTTTCTTCCTTTTTCTCCAGGCTAAACAAGCAGCCCCAGTTCCTTCAAAAGTCTTCTGTGGCCTAGTTTTGAGCCTCTTCGTCATCCTCCTTACCTTTTTCTAGCTGCACTCCAGCTTAACAATATTCTTCCTAAAATGGAAGAACAACTATCCCATGGTGTTGTTATTTATCCCTGGATAGAACTCCAAGATTGGGGCGTAATTAGTTAAGTCTTCTAGTAACTGTTACCATATTTTATTTTCTTTGCCAAAGCTTCTTTGGTTAGGTTTACATTTGGGTCAAAACTCCGTTTGTTTCTCATTAGTTTTGGCTGTTTGTGCTTATACCCCAATACCCCTTTCCAGATTAATTTTTCTCGAAGTCAAAAAAATTATTATCTTTTTTTTTGTTTTTATAACACTTTTTTTCCATTTGTATTTGCCTTCCTGCCTTCCCCAGAGAACAATCTTCTCTAACAATGGATAAGAAAGAAAGAAGGGAAAAAGCAATTCAATAAAACTAACCAGCACAACAGCTGAGTCTGATGTCATCAGACTTGTTCCACCCTCATAGTCTTCTACACGTGCTTTTGTAAAGAGAAGGATGACCACTGTATGTGAGATGGGAGTGAAGGAGGAGATAGGGACAGAAGACATCTGGCTGATGTGAGATGAAGAGAAGGGAAGAAGAAGAAGCTCTTGGTGAATGACCTCATTTTTTCAATGAAATATGAGGCAAGGATTTTAGTCATGGCAGGTTTGAGGATGGATGAAAAAGTTTGGAGGAATAAAAGGATTGCCTGGCAACAGTGAAGGTCTAAATGAATGTATATAATATAGATTTGTAATGCACCCAGTCAGCACAGTTTTATGATTTTGTCCAACTTCAATCAGCAGTATGCATGTAGGAGCAAAGACAATGGATGGTGGTAGTGATCTAAGATTGAGGTTTGGCAGGAAATGTTGATGATATAATAAAGGGGCAAGGGACGAGAGAAGAGGACAGCATAGAATTGACTGGTTCACCAGTGGGTCAAGAGAGGAAGAGAGAAAAGTACAGCCAGGGAAAGAACTGAGGGCTAATTAGAGGTCCTGGTGAAGATAGAGAACAAGATTTGGAGTTGCCAGGCAGAGTAAGAGGTTGAATGGAATGCTAATCTGATGAGTGTGAGATGGAATCTTAGAGTTATTTTACTTTGCATTTCTCTGTTTATAAGTGATTTGGAACATTTTTTCATATGGCTATTAATAGCTTGGATTTCTTCTTTTGAAAACTACCTGTTGATAAACTGATAAGTTGGAGAATGGCTCATATTCTTATAAATCTGAGTTTTTTAAAATATATTTTGGAAATTAAATCTTTATTCAAGAAACTTGCTGCAAAGATTACTTAACTGATTTCCTTCTCATTTTAATTGCATTGGTTTTGTTTGTACAAAAATATTAACTTATGTAATCAAAACTGTCTATTTTATCTTTGTGATCCTCTCAGTTCCTTGTTTGATTATGAACTCTTCCCTTATCTATAGATCTGAGAAGTAATTTCTTCCTTGTTTCTCCAATTTGTTTATGAGGCAAATTTTTATATCTAAGTCATGCATTCATTTGGTGATTATCATGCTACATGGTGTGAAGTGTTGTTCTAAACCTAATTTCTTCCAGATTGCTTTCTAGTTTTCCCAGTAATTTTTGTGGAGTAGTGAATTCTTACCCCATTAGCCAGAGTCTTTAGATTTATTGAACACTATGCTACTATCATTAGCTTTTCTAAATTGTGTATCTAATCTGTTCCAGTGATAAACATCTTCATTTTTTTTAATAAGACCTAAATCATTTAGATGATTACTGCTTTCTAATATAGTTTAAGATATGGTATTGCTAGTAAAGATCTTATTTATTTATTTATTTATTTTTAGCCAATACCAAAGAGTTTTGGTGATTACTGCTTATATTATTATTTAAGGTCTAGAAGTACTATTCTTCTTCTATTCCTAATTTTTTTCATTTTTTTCCATAACAACCTAGGCCTTTTGTTTCTTCAAATGTTTTATAATATTATTTTGTATAGCTCTGTAAGACAGTTTGATTGGTACAGCATTAAATTTGTAAATTAATGTAAGTAGTATACTTTTCATTTTATTTTCATGGCCCAATCATGACACTGAATATACCTTCAATCATTAAGTCATTCTTGATTTTGAGTGTTGTATAATTTTATCTCTATAGATCTTAAATGTGCCTTGGAAGATTGACTGAAGGATTTTTTTAAAAGCATTTTGTGGTTATTTTGGTTGGGATTTCCTTCCTTTTATGTCAATGTCTCATTTAGTTTCTTTGTTGGTTCCCTGAGGTAGTCTGAGTAAGTTACCATGAATTACCAAATAGGGTTAATTTTGGCTCTTCTTTGCCTATTATTATGACCCTAATTTATTTTCCTTGACTTATTGCTAACTCTAACTTTTATAGAACTATGTTAAATAGCAACAGAGAAAGGAGGCTTCCTTGCTTTGCTTCTATATTGATTGGGAAAGCTTCTAGTGTTTCTGCATTTCAAATAATGCTAGCTTTAGGCTTTAGGAATATATTTTTTATCATGTTAAAAATGTGCCTCTATATCTGTGCTTTAAAGAGTTTTTATTATAAATAAGGCCACTGAGTCTTTTTCTACAACCATTCGTGTAATCCACAATGAGTTTTAGAGACTTGTTTGTCCACAATTTGGCATTAGCACCATCACTTAGTTGTTCACTGCTCCTGGCCTATCTATTCTTACAGGCTCATTAAATGAAATCCTCATTTATTACGTAATCTGAGCCCTTTCTTTAAGTGAGGGCTATGTTTAGAATTTCAACGTGTTACTTATAAATGATAATGTGTATAGGTAAAAGAATTGCAATAGTATCAGGAGCATATATAAGGCTCGCACTTTGGCCTTTTGCCTGCCTGGGGATGCTGAGTTTGAATCACTCATTTCAGGTCAGAATGGAAAAAATCCATCAGAATCAATTTCATCTCCTGGGCCTCTGGCAAGAGGTTTCTAGAACTAGCTCACCACGACTCAGCAACAGTGCCCGGTATTCTGTGAGCATGGAAACTTTCTTGACACCTCTTAAACCTTCTGGCTTGAAGGCATGGCACAAATGAGATGGGAAAGGGGCCCCGCCAGCTGAGAAAGGATTTGTAGCGGCAAAAATGTGGCTCTGCTTTGTCTCAAAGGCAGAATCACTCTCTTAATACAAGCGGGCCCAGAAATCTCTTTCAGCTGCGTTTCAAATGTTTTTCATCTGTGATGTATGTGATAGGCGAGAAATTGAATCCAGTAACTGTGCTTGAAGCAAATAGGTTAACTGTTATGGGGCTAATTCTCACTTAGCCTTCATGCTGTGTATTTTATGCTTTCCAGAGGGCTTCCCCATCACTTATATCGCTTTTCCCAATATTAGAACTAGGAGATGAAGAGATGCTATTATTCCCACTCCACAGATAGGAAAACTGAGGACCCCTGCCCAAGGCCATTTCCCTCAAATATTTGTGCCATAGATACATAGCACTTCATTAACACTTCCTGGTGTATAGTTAAAAGCAGATCTTAATTCCCTCCAAACTGCCTTGTATTTACTACCTTATATTTTCTTTGTATTCATTCTGTATATACTTTTATACATCCTTGCTGTCTTCCCTCTTATAATGTAAGTTCCTTGAGAGTAGGGATTGTTTCATTCTTTGTATTTGCATCCTCAGCTCCTAAGCTCCCAGCACAATGCTTGGCATATAGTTGATGTTAAATTAGTGCTTGTTGATTGATGACTGATTGATAGATGGATTCTCTTGGCTTTGCCAAGAATTTAAAATCCAGTACTTACTGATGAAATGAAAGGAAGATCAGAGAATAAAATTCATGGTATCTGAAGTTTGAGATCAGTTTTGAGATGTCTTGGATGAGATTTGCATAAATAGCCTTTCTTTAAAAAAAATCTTGGTCCTTAAATCTAAAATAAAACAGAAGTATTTATCAATCTTTTGGCCAGACAGTTCCTCCTCATTTTACCCAGTCCTTTCTACACTCTCTGGATCACCAGGTAAGAACATATCTATAGTCATGAACCCACACATTCCTTTGGATTCTTAACAAAATGGAAAAAGAAAGGAGGGACAGAGCTTCTAGAATTTCTCTTAAGTCAGCTGTGCATGGCTGACCTAAAATCATTACGCTTCTGTTTACTCATCTGTACAATGGAAGTAATTATAGTTTTCCTTCTGATCGCAGAGGAAGAAAATGCAATGGAAATTGTGGAAGTATTTTATGAGGTTAAAACTATGACACAGAGAAGCAGTGTTATTAGAGGGGCAGTATGGTGTAGTAGGGTGAATGCTGGACTTGGAATTTGGGGAAACCTGGGATTGATATTTGCTGATTGTGGGTCTAAGGGCACTCTTGAATTTCTCATCTTTAAAATGAGGAAATTAACAATACCTTTAGGGCAGCTAGGTGGCACAATGGATGAGTGCCAGGTTGGAGTCAGATAGACTTTATCTTCCTGAGTTCAAATCCAGTCTCAGATGCTCACTAGCTGTGTGACCCTGGGCAAGTCACTTAACCCTATTTGTCTCAGTTTTCTCATCTGTAAAATGAGCTGGAGAAAGAAATAGCAAACTACTCCAGTATCTTTGCTAAGAAAACCCCAAATGGAGTCATGGACAGTCAGACACAATTGAAAAATGACTCAGCAACAATAAAACTATACCTTTAGTAACCTGTCTTACAGGGTTATTGTAAGGCTCAAATGATATAAAGTATTATGAACAATATTTGGCGATGCTTACGGCAGTATATGTCATTTGCTGTTATTGTCACATTCATCCTGTGTTACTGATACTTAAATAATATCTGCAGGTATGGTAGAATAAAAATGATAGCTAGAATTTCTATAGTACCTATCATGTGCCAGGCATCATGCTAAGTGCTTTACAAATGTCATCACATTTGATCCTCACAACAACCCTGAGAGGTAGGTGCTCTTATTATCCCCATTTTACAGTTGAGTAAACTGAGGCAAACAGAAGTTTAAATGACCTGCTCAGGATCACACAGCTAATATGAGGCCAGATTTGGGCTTCCTCATTCCAGGCCCAGTGCCCTATCCATTATGCCACCTAGCTGCCTCCTTAGCAGTTACAAAGATGCTAAGTGAGCATCTTTGTGTGTGTGCTGACCTTCACTTTAGTAAGCACAGAAGTCCATGTGCCCACTCCTGCCTCTTTTTATGGTCACTCAATGAAGGCATGGAAAGTTAGATCTGGCAGAGGCAGGAACAGGTTGATCCTGAGCCCTTAAAAGAGCTCCTTTTGTCATAGTTAATGAGGGGTTAAGAAGGTCCTGCTTACTATTTGGTGATCCAGAATTTGCAAAATACAGAGGAGACAACAGAGGGCCAGAAAGGAACTTGTGACCTGCGCAGTTATACAATCCATTAGTAACAAAGTCCCAACAAAAATAGTGGTAACACATTCATGTGGCACTTAACAAAACACTTCACTCACGGGAAGTGTTTGAGGTGATAGCATAAGTATTGTTTCCATTTCACAGATGAGGCAATCGAGTCTCTAAAAGGTTGAATGCCTTCCCTGCCATCACAGTTAGTTAGTGAATGTCAGAACAGGGACTCAGACCCAGCTCATCTTCCTCCATATTTAATCTTTTTTTTCTTTTATACCACACAGTCTCTTGTTGCTGCTCGTTAATGTCCTTTCAGATTTATAGACGTTATGTTTTGTGGGAGTGAATCACTAATTTATCCACTGGCCACTTTAGAGGTCACACTTTTCAGATGAGTGTTTTGAATCCTGGTATTTGGCTTGGAAGAAGCTTCCACCTCGACTCTTCCACTTTGTTCTAACTCTTAATTATTAGGACATTTTTCTAACATTAAGCGTATCTCTCTGCAACCACAATTCTTTCTTCATCACATGAAGAAAGTTACATCTTCTGCTATGTGCCTATAGTTCTACCCTCTGGGACCAAGCAGAGCAAATCCAACCCCTCATCTACATGGCTGTCTTTAGAATGCTTTGAGTTCTTTATCGTGGATTCCCCTGAGTCTTCACTTCTTTAGGCTAAACTTTCCTGATTCCTTCAATCAATCATTGTATAGCACTTTCACCATCCTTTTCTAGATGCTCTCTTCATAATCAGTCTCATCTGTCCAGGACAGAATACTTTGGGACTATTATCTCTCCATTGGAGGAATTAAGATCAAATTGTATAGTCATTGGCAATTACTTTAGGTTGTAGGGAAATGAAGTCTGGTTGGGAAATGAAAAAGTATCATGCCCATCTTATTTCTATGTCTAAATGTGTAACTACTACCCAAGCATTTCCTTCAGGGCTGATCAAGTAGATGATCATGGGAAATTCTACCAAAGAACAGTTTGTTTCACAGATAATAAAAAGTTAAAGTCCTCTTGACCTTTCTCTTTGGGGTCCAGAAATTACAAATGCAGTGAGACCCTGGATTTTTTTTCCTTTTAAAAAGGTTGCATGTCAGTGAGTCAAGTCTTCAGCTTGACTCTTGAAGAAGGACATGGTCATCCAGATAGATCAGGTTTCCTTCCAGTTCCAAAAGTGTTAAATGAATGCAATTCAGTGCTGTTCTCCCCTCGGAGTTACTATGTTTAATATAATGATCACAACTTCTAAGAAGTATTATTTAGTTAACTACTTAAAGAGTTTTCAGAATGTAAAGATTTTTTTCCTTCTTATATTTTCTCCTTCCTTCAATACCCATTTTGTCTTTCTATAGTGTTGCAGGGACCCTTTCAGAGAAGGCTGAGAATATTTTTTTCTCTTTTTTAAAAGAAGTGATCTCCTAGCTTAAAGGGTAAAGATGGCAGAATAGTTATCACTTTGTCCCTTACATATAAGGCTTTCAATCAGCCCCTGGGAAAAATTGTTTCTTTGTCCTTTTACATTAATACTCCCTTGATTGCTTGATTAACACACATCAGAACTATACTACCAGGTTTGAAAGAGACATATTTCTTTGATTGTCATTTTTTGGGGGTCTAGAGCTGTGACTTTATTGGTGCATAGGGAACTTCCCATTAGGAAGTCCCCTCTAGTAAAGTAGCTAAGCAGTAGATCTGCAAGTTGTAATCTTAGAGAGGTATCTCTCTCTCCCCCTCTCCCTCTCCCTCTCTCTAATTACATATATATATATATATATATACACACACGTACATGTGTGTGTATACATATACACACACATATATATACATACGTATATCTGTGTGTGTATGTATGTATATATATGTGTGTATGTATGTATGTATGTATATTATGTATATCTCTCTATTTCTCTGTGTATCTACTTCAACCCAGGTCTTCCTGACTCCAAAACTGACCATCTGTCCCACCATACTTAGCATCTTTCTTTACATTGTTTCTTATGATTTCTTAATATACTGTCATTTCTAAATCTTAGATATGCCTGAGAAAAGAGAGCTTTAATCATTTTTTCCAAGGGATTAAACCTTGCTGATTATTTTCTCTGAGAAAAAAAATAAGAGGACAAAGTCCTGCAACAAACTCTTTATGATCTTTGGGGCCAGGCATTTGAAAGCTAAAGTGTTATATGAAGAGTAACTACTGTAAATGGAGAAGAGTGAAATTTCACCTTATTGGGGTTTTAAATTGTCTTCCCAATGAAGTGCTAGGATTTAGCAAAGACCTCATTAGTCCTGGCATGTTTGCATTCCTTCTTGTCAGTTAAGCAGCGACAAGAAGTCTAAAGTTGCCACCCTTGGAATTCCTTTGATACTCTGGGTTTGGAGCTTTCAAACAAACTGAGACCTCTTCAAATTAGTTTCTGATGAGCAAAGGGTAATGTTTCTCTTTCTAAGAAAAAAGGGCTTAGGCAAAAGAGAGGAAGAAAGAGAAGAAACAAACAAAAAAGACCCCAAGGGCTTCTTGGATGCTCAGTGATTCTTGCAAAACAACATTTTGATGAGTTATGGGTAAATAAGTCAGAAACATATGGCCTTGATTTCTCTTAAAATCCACATGGGTTTAAAAACTTAAGAGGAAAAAATGATCTGGGCCAGATTTATTTAGGGTCTGGTTTAAATCCAGGATTTTGAAAAAATATTGATGTGTTTCATTGTCATTATACCTTACTCTGCACCCCCCTCCAGCAAAGGGCCTTCTGATACCCCTGGAGTCCTTAAGGGGCCTGAACAATTCTAAAATAATATAATAAAAAGCTCTTTTGAGTTTCTTATTCCTGGCAGGGCCAGATGGGAAGCGTATCAGAAATGACAAAGACATCAGCACTAATGCCACTGACTCAGCTAGAGGGTAGGGAGATAAGGAAGATTGTGCTGATGGCTCATTGGATTTCATTACATCAAGTTGTGTTGGCTCCATCTATCTTCATTGCAAAGGAAAGAGCAAATGGTGTTCTAGGATGTGGGGTGTTACTTATCTTTATCTCCCAATCAGTTTACTTTTTTAATGTTTTTATGAAGAATATACTAAAAATTTATCTCACCGAACCTAGCATCACTCAAAATGTTATTTTCTTCAATGCATTGATTCCCAGCCTGATTAAGAGATGCCATAGGTCAGATTTAGTCAATCAGTTAGTTAGTCAATATGCATTTTATTAGGAAAGCTCTTACTATGTGCAGAAAAGGGCAAAACCCAGCTCTTGCCCTCAAATACCTTGCATTCTAATAGGAAGAAATAACATGCAAACAACTAGGTACACAAAAGAGATGTGGTTCAATTCTCAACAATAATCATTAGATAAGGAATGGTTTTAATTCTTCTCATCTTAAAAAGTAACTATGCACATGAATTCCTTGAGACAGGAAAACCAAGTAAACATTTGGGTAGAGTGTTGGCTTCTAGTAAAGGTGTGATTTTCTCTCCACACCCTAACACATTCATTTCTACACTGTAATTGTTGGATTGTTCCATTGTAAATGAAAGTGGGCCAGACTTTCCACTTATCAGGAATGCTAAATGGAAGATTCTTGTTCAGGTGTGAATTGTACTGTTTACCCACTGAGGTCCTTTCTGTCTCCAAGATTTGGTGATGTCAAGATTTGTATTTCAGTCTGATGTGGATCATCTGTCTAGGCTACGTGATGGAGGGGAATAAAGATGGTCTCTTGGACTTAGTGTCTACCATGCTGAGGTGAGGGGACAAAGTTGCTCTGCAACTAGAGAAAATGTTATTTCATCGATTGTGTGTTGGAAGTACATCCTCAAAGCACTAAATAAATTTGAGCTGTTATTATTCCATTTTTCCCTAAGGGTATTCTTTCACCTTGACCTTATAGGCTCGGATTCAGAGCAAAAGGTCATGGGTCAGTGAGGAAATTTGGGGGCTAAATGTTCTAATCTTCTACCACTAATTTGTTCAATGACCAGCACCTCCATTTTCTCTTCAGTAATAATGGAATCAATCCACTGGCCCCACCTCACAGAGTTATGAGGGATAGCAATGAATATAAAGGGCATTTTACAGTTTTTTGGGTAAAGTTCAGGCCTCTGATTTCATTGGTACAGAGAACCAATCAATAATTCTATCTCTCTGCTAACTCAGCGGGCACCAGAGCTACTCCACCTACCACCTTCTGAGGGGCAGTGGTAGTGTACCTGTTATCTTTTTTGGGGGGGAGGAGGTCTGTGCCTATGATTTCATAGATATGTACATTACCAGGTGAGGAAATTACCTATATTAATGCAGATCAGCAGTTGGCCTACAACTCATAGATCATATAGGCTTAACATTGGAATGGACCTTAAGAGGCCACCGTCTCCAATTCTTTCACTTTACAAATGAAGAAACTGAGGCAGAGATAGGTTAAGTGACTTGCCTAGGGTTACAGAACTAATAAGTACCTGAGGCAGGATTTGAACTCAGGTATTCTAGTGCTGTATGTACTATGTCACCTAAATGCTTACAGTCTTAAAGAGTTGGCTAGGAAGCAAGAGGGTAAGTGATTTGCCCAAAATCACACAGCCACTGTGAGTCAGAGATGGAATTTGAACCTATGTCTTCTTGACTACAAGGTTAATAATAGTAATGATAGCCAGCATTTACATAGTGCTTACTTTGTGCCAGGTAGTGGGCTAAGTACTTTACAAATATTATTTCATTTGATACTAGGGGAAGCAAGGTAGCTCAGTGGATAGAGTGCCAGGCCTGGAGTCAGGGAGACTTATTTTCCTGAGTTCAAATCTGGCCTCAGATACTTACTAGCTGTATGACCCTGGGCAAGTCATTTAACCCCGTTTGCCTCAGTTTCCTCATCTGTAAAATGAGCTAGAGAAGGAAATGGCAAACCATTGTAGTATCTTTACCAAGAAAACCAGGGAGGGGGGAGTCATGAAGAGTTGGACATGACTGAAAATGACTGAACAACAACTTGTGAAATAGATACTATTGTTGTTCCCACTGAGGTAACTTGAGGCAAATAGACTGAGTGACTTATCCAGAGTCACACAGCTAGTAAGTTTCTGAGGCTAGATTAAAACTCGGGTCTTCCTGACTCCAACCCTAGCACTTTATCTACTGCTCCACCTAGCTGGTCTCTATCCACTATAATATGCTGCTTCTCTGTTTGTAAAGTGTATAATGCACTTGTAGGATCATATATTTGGAGCTGGAAGGGACCTCAGAGGACATCTATGCCAACTCCCTCATTTTTTTCAAGTGAAACTGCAAATCTATTATGTACAACTTTCTATTCCTTTTAAATATATAATAAAGTTATCATGTAATTTTTTTCTTTTTTTTCCTTTTTTTCCTTTCCTTTCCCCCCCAACCCCACTCTAGAGATGACTACCATTAGGCACAAATAGGCACATATATGTTTGTGTGTGTGTGTGTGTGTGTGTTTATATACATATACATAAATTATTTTATACATACTTCCATTTATCAGTTCTTTCTCTGGATGCAGATAGTATCTTTCTTCATATGTCCTTTTTACAAATAAACAAATTGAGGCTCAGGGAGTTCAGTGACCTGCTCGAGGTTGCTCACCTAATTAGTGTCCAAAGTTGGATTTGAATCCAAATTCCTTCACTCTAGGGCCAGAGCTTTTCTTGCTGTTCCACACTGTTTCTATAATGCTTCCATGGACACTTGTCATCTCACTCTCCATCCCAACCTATCATCCATGTCTATTTTAGATCTCTTTTTCCATCAACCAGAAAGAAATGGGCCTGAGTCCCACCAAATGCCAGAGGGTAATGCAGAGCTCTGCTGATTTTGTAGTGTGAAGCCTGTCACCGCTTATGCCCACTTGATCATCCTTGACAGGCAGCATGGAGAAACTAGAAACCTTCCATGACAACCAGAAGAGCCAGCAGGCTGCAGGGCTTCTGTTTATACACATATGTGTCTTTTATCCAAGTGCAAAATTCCAGTGACTCAAAGTAGACAGTGACTTTTCATGCTTAAAGACACAGGCATGAGGGAGTGAGAAGCTGTCTTTTGGTCTTACTTCCATTCCTATCCCCACAAGTGCAGGGTGGGCTATAGTTTTTGTGTTGTGGTTTGGTTTTGTTTTTAAATCCCTTTTTCATATCACTGTAACAGAGTTTAAAAGTTTCCCCACTGAAAATATACAAACCGCTAAGACAAGTGCTTATATGGAGAATACTGAAGCTTTGTTATAGATTTCCCATGTCCGTGGCTCATCTTTTTTTTTTAAGTTTTATTTTCAATTCCAAATTCTCTTCCTCCTTCCTCTCTTCCCCCATCTATTGAGAAGGCAAGAAATACCACAGTTCATCTTTTTGAACCTGAGGGCTGGACAACAGCACTTCCTCTTCTGGTTGGGATGAGGGGTGAACCTAGGCTAAAATCTACATGGAGAATGGGTTGCTTCACAAGCTCTTTGGGGGCTGAGAGTGACTTTAGAGGATCTTAACTGGCACCAAGGAAGCCTTATCTTTTCTGACAAGTTAGAATCAGGAAGTGGCTATTGTGCATAGCTATATGAAAGAATGAAAAAGCATTTATTAAACACCATGTGCAAAGCACTGTGCTAAACACTAGTTATACAAACACAAAAGAGAACTAGTCCTTGCCCTCAAGGAGGCTGCATTCTAACAGGGGGAGTTAACACAGTATAGAAAGTGGGTCCAGAGAAGGATATTCTGATCTGAGAGGTCACTGGGATGGTGGGTGTGGTGCATAGGGTAATCCAATGACCTCCCTTTTCCTGAGGTATTGGTAGATTTGATTTGATTGTGTTTCTCAAAGAAAGTGGAGGAGGTGGTTACACTTTCCTAGTGGTTGGGCAGAAAATGGCCCAGGGGGAGATGAGGGAATTGGGATCACAGGGAATTTAGAATTAAGTGACTAAGCTTCTGGCTTCTGGGCTTGGTCTGCTTTGAGTGGTGGAGCTGTAGTTCATCTGGGAAGAAACTACCAGAGTTGAACCATAGAGAGAGTGGTATGTGGTGTCTCTGACTGAGAGAGAAAAAGATGGTAGTGATGGGGAGAGGGGGTAATTGGAATAGAGATGTGGATGGATAAAGGCAAAGGGAAGGAAATATTTCTTATGTGTTAGTTCTTGGGAGACAGTGTGATACAGTGGAAAGAGCTCAAATTTTGGAGTCAGAGGACTTGGGTTCAAATTGTGCCACCTTGAGCAAATTATTCAACATCCCTGGGCCTTAGTTTCATTATCTGCAAAATAAGGGAATTAGACTCTATGGCTACTTCTTGCTCCAGATCTGTGATCTTATGGTTTTTTTTTAATTTTGTAAACCAGTCTCAATAAAAATGTTGACAAAAATCAATTAATTGCTATCCTTTGGGTTTGATCAGTCACCCAATCCAACTTTTTTCTGGACTGGTAGAGAGGGAGTTGGTTGCAAACTGGAATGCCAAATACAATCAGAAATTATGCACTTATGTGAAATTCAGGAATGAAAGGAAGATTGTCCTATAAGACCATCTTTAAGGTATCTGCTTGAATGGCAAAGGCATTTATTACAACCTCACTTTTTAATGGCAAGTTCTATTCCATTACACTTTTAGGGTTGCTGTCCAATGTTCTGGCCCCTAGCAAATCATCAAAACTCAGGAGTAGGATGGAGGCGGATGTAGATCATAGCATCATCACAAACCTAGAACTTGAAAAGGACCCCAGAGACCGTCTGGCCCCCATCCTTTCATCTTATAGATGAGCATCTGGGACCCAGAGAGGTTAAACCACTTGTCCAAGGTCACACCGGTCAAACAGAGGTCAAATCTGAACCTAAGCCCTCTGACTTCCAAGCACTCTTTTCACTGCACCCAGCTGCCTTCATTTTGAATTGAAAAAGTTAGGGTTATTGTCAGAGGTGGTTGCAAGCTCTCTAGTCTGAAGCCTGGGAAAGGTAGATAAAATGAAAAGGGAGTGAGGTTTCCTTTACATTTTTAATTAAAAAACCATTTTATCGTGTGTGTGTGTGTGTGTGTGTGTGTGTGTGTGTGTGTGAGAGAGAGAGAGAGAGACAGAGAGAGACAGAGAGAGACAGAGAGAGAGACAGAGAGAGACAGAGAGAGAGAGTGTGTGTGTTTGGGTGCATATTCCCTTAGGCTCTCAATCAATGATCCACTTAGGAAAAAAATGGATTATTGACAATTCACACAGGACTTGTTCAGTGCTAGAATGGGGGTTTTCAGTATTGAGGATCTCACACATATGAAACAGATTTGGCAAAAACAGGGACTATGGAAAAGGGGCTGTCATTGCAATCTTTCATTTTACAGTTACAGAGAAAAAAATTAGTCAAGGTCACACAGTTAATTAGTAGTAAAACCATGACTTGCTATCTAGGTTTGCTGAGTTCAAGTCCAGACTTCTTTCCACTTATACAGTTAGGGTCTAATGTAATCTTTTATCACCCATTACTATGTTAGTAGGTGTTATTCATCTGGTTAGTTAGCCATCACCTTATAAAATTGCTATAGGGCCCTAAGGGAATTGGACTGAGGATGTATGTTTGGTTGCAGGGAGGTCAGGAGAGGTTGTTTAAGAAGGAGATGGAGCATAGCTAGGCCTTTGTTTCACAGATCTGGCCATTGAGGTGTGCCATAGTGGGGCTTTGGTGTCATAGGTAGCCAGGTAGTAAATGGGAAATGACATTAGAGGCAGAATTTACTGGCCTTATGATTTTGCCCTTGGGAAAGGCTTGGGGAATACTCAGGATAGTTGTTGGGCCTTTTATCTCCATCCCATAAGTTTGTACATATTATTTAGCAGAATATATGGTGATTGAAGAGCATCTTGATCAAAACTCTTAGGATAAATCATTTTAATTTCTATCCCTTAAATGAACACTCAGTGTTTCTGAATTCTAGGGTCATTTTTAATACAAGGGGCTATGTTGGTCATCTGACACATACTTTTCAAATACTGGGTAGATTACTTTCAATAGCTCTCCCAGTATAAACAAAGGTTCCTAAACATTCAATGTGAAGGAAAAAATGTTTATTTATATTTATATATGTATATGTATGTGTGTGTATATGCATATATATACACAAGTATATGATGTGTGTATATATACTTACACACATATGTGTAATTTTCTCATATAAAGAATTAAAAGTAATCTGGAGAAAAGTAATGGAATTTCTAAATAATCTGGGGTTAATTGTAAATTGTTTCATAATTCTTAGAGGTTCCTAAAATGTATTGAGAATATTGCTAGATGTTGATAGAATCAGAGAAATTTAGTGGGGCTAGGGGTGGAGTGGGAGAATGGGTCTCAAACCATTAAAAATAAAGCCTTCATCTGATACCAATTCTGCATATATTTACTTAGAAAGCCTATGGCTTAGCAGAAAGGAGAGGAAAAAGGATGAAGGATCTGCTACAGAATTGCAGATGAAAGGAGCTGTGCATGTCTGGGTCAGAGAGTGTACTAATCTGTGTGTAGTTGTGTTCCTGAAGGTCCCTCCTTAACTTTGTTAAGATTCTGATCCAGCCCAGAATGGTGTGTGTCATTAGGGGACAAGTCCCTTCCTCAGATGTAAGATGCTTTTAAAGGGAACCTTTGGACTAGGCCTCTGGAAAGAGAAACTTTTCCCCCTTTTCTTAAATTCAGCACATTGACTTCATTCCTGATTCATTCCTGGTGCCTGTTTAAAAAAATGTTTGTTGGTTGTATTTTGATATTAAGCTAAAATAATAAAGAAGGCAGCTGAAGACCGTGGAAAGAGTAGCTTTAGAGTTCAAGGGACCTGGGCTCAAATCCTGCTTTTATAATTTACTGATTGACTTTAGGCAAGTCACTTAAATCTCTCTGGGCTTTAGCTTTTTTTCTTTCCCCGATCTCGAAAATGAAGGCTTTGGATTAGATGGCCTGTGACGTAAAGGTTACGATCCAATACTTTTTTCCGTATTAGCAAAAACTGTACATTCAGCTTCACTTTCTGTGCTATCTCGCTTGATCTCATCAGCTCCTCTAGGTTCAGTGATCATCTCTATGAATAGGATTTAGGATTCCCAGATCAATATATTGAGCCCTACTCTTTCTCCTAAGCTTCAGCACCAAATTTCTACCTACTGAGTTCCCTACCTCTACCAATGAAGTCACAGCATTCACCTCCCCCCTCAGAAAACAAACCACTAAACACAAAAAGGAGATAAAAACCAAATATACAAATCGTATCAAAATGTGGTTTTCCCTCTCTATTTTAGTGACATTCTGTGGCCAGTTATTTGCTTTCTAGTTAACATATCAGAAAGCATCCTGTTTGATCATTTCTCCCAATTCTTAGTGAATCTATGGCTCATTGTTTGGGTTTTGGTGGCTTAGAATGAGTGTAAATAGCGACTGTTTTCTGTTCTGGCAGGAAACTTTAAGGGTCTTTCACTTCCAGATTGATATTTCATGATGGTAAATTAGGCCATCTTCTATCTCGATTCTTACAATAACAAGGCATCCAAAATTAGAAAATTTATCAGCAGTCATTATCTCCTGTCACTCAAGGAATCCATTTCCTAGACTTTTTGTGTCCCAACAGTTGGCTTATTTTTTCATAGCAGTTAAGACTGTGAGATAAAATGAAAGGGATTGGGTTATCCTCAACTCATAGAGAGCTGAAAGGGCCCTTACAGGTCACCTAGTCCAACCCACTCATTTTATTAGAAGTGGAATCTGAGGCCCACAGAGGCTAAGTGACTAGTCTAAGGTTCCATAAGAAGTAAGTGTCAAAACCAGTATTTGAATTCAGGTATTTGATGGCAATGTCAGAATTCAAACCAAAGTCCCGTGACTGCAAACTTAACACTCTTTCCATTGCAAATCTTACATTGAGACTAGGACCCACATATCTCCTTCCATGTTATGATTCTTAATCCTCCTTCATATACTAATGAAAATAAAAGAAAATAGTCAATAACTTGGCTAATACTCAAGTCTCCATGGTTGATTTTCAACATATGTGAATCGCACCTAAAACTCAGGGAAGGAATTTTTGAACAACCCCATAGAACAGCCTAGATTTGGTAACCAAGCTGTCTCTGCACTTGACATACTTTTTCCAAGTAGTTCCTTGTACACCTTTTAAAAACAGCTATTTCTACGAGATCTCTATTACTTTTTTTCATCATTTAAATCTCTTTTCTTAATTTTCTTTCTTAAGGAACTCATTTCAAAAACAGTTCACTATCTCAGCCCTTTGAGGCTCTCACAGGATTATCTCTGAGTTTGTTAATGGGCTATTTAACCGCCTACTCACAACCTAGCCTTGAGATGCCGGAAGAAACCATGGCAACCTATTTTGTAAGCCTGGGAATAATACTAAGGTTAAGATCTGTTTGAGGAACTATAAGGATCCCTTACCCAGGAAACACTGTCAGAGTATTTAAAAAAGCAAAAATGATTGGGCAACCTTGTGTTGGTTTTCCCATTCTGGATTACTGGAGATGCCCCCTTACCTAGCTGAATTTGGTCCTTTGCCCAATGAAGGCAGTTTTGCATTGAATGAGTCGATGGATGATAGAGTTGCTCTGAATGGGATCTTGGAGGTCAATCAAATTCACCCCTCCTCATTTTAGAGTTAAGGAAACTGAGTCCTGGGAAGTCCTGACTTCTAGTCACACAGGTGATATTTGAACCAAGGTCTCCTGTCTCAAGAACCAGTGAACCTCTTTCCACCGTACTGATAAATCTGTGTCTGCTGTATTTTGATGCTGAAAGATCCCTAAGAATTTTGTAAATATTTTGAGGGGTGTTTTTTTGAGGCTGTGAGCTCTTTGAGAGCAAGAACTAACTTTTACCTTTCTTAGTATCTTCCCTGCTTAGCACATAGAAGGCACTTATTTTGTTGTTTAGTTGTGTCCAACTCTGCATGACCGCATTTGGGGTTTTCTTGGCAAAGATACTGGAGTGGTTTGCCATTTCCTGCTCCAACTCACTTTACAGATGAAGAAGAACTGGGGCAAACAGGGTTAAGTGACTTGCCCAAGGTTACACCGCCAGTAAGTATCTGAGGCCTGATTTGAATTCGGAAAAATAAGTCTTCCTCACTCCAAGTCCAGCCCTCTATCCACTGGATGCTTGGCTGCCCCTGTTTAGCACATAGAAGATATATGTTTATCGACTAATTTACTATTTGGGTCTCCCTATGTCTCCCAATCTATAAATGCAGCCAATTCCCACTGCTGAAGCTTTGACCTCATCTGTGGCCTGTCTCCTCCCTGAGGGGCTCTCTATGCTAGTGCTTGATTTAATGTGAGCACCCAATTGACTTTAGCCCAACTGCAGCTCAGAAGTGATTCACCAGCCTTAGCCTCCATTAGTAGTAGGGATTACAGATGTGCACCACTATCCCAGGCTAAGTTTTCTAAATGTTGAAGTGAATTTAATACCACCTTCCTACTTTCTCATCTATTCAGTACCCTTCTGCCCTCCCACTCCCCCCCAAAAAAATTCCCCTTCACAAAAATAAACAGGAATCATTTAATGGACCTGATTGCATAGCTGACCTCTTATCAGTCCCAATAAAATATTATCTCCCAGAATGTATCCCCTTCCAAAATTTTTTCTTAACAGTTTAGGATACAACACATCAGGGAAATCCAACCAAAACTTAGTGAATGAAGTATAAGCAACAGGAGGAATCTGGGGAAAAAATGTTCTTAGTGGTAATTTGGACACCTATTATTTATAAGTAAACTTGTTTTAGGCAGTGAATCTTAACGGCCTCTAATTTTTAGTTCCTTGGATTCCGTTACTCAGCAACAAACAAGAGTAATGTTTTTTAAGTTCAATTTTATTTTTTCAATGAACAAAAAATTTTTTTCTATCTCTCCTGCCTCCCCCCTCCCCACTGAAGAACAAAGAAAAACAAAATCCTATAACAAATAAACATAGTCAAGCAAAACAAATTCCTTCATTGGCCATTTCTAATATATATATATATATGTATGTATATCTCATTCTATATCTTGCACCATCTTCTGGTTCGTCAGTGTATTGATGAGAGTTCATAAATCTTTCAGAGTTGTTTGCTTTTTATAGTGTTATTAATATATACATTGCTTTCCTGGGTTCTGCTCGCTTCATTCTGCCTCAGTTCATACAAATCTTCCCAGGTTTCTCTAAAACTGTTTCTTTCATTATTTCTAGTGGTGTAATAGTATTCCATTCTATACATATACCAAAGTCTGTTATTCCTTTCCTATTCGATTCACATTCCTTTAGTTTCCAGTTCTTTGCCACTACAAAAATAGCTTTTCTAAATATTTTTGTACATATGGATCCTTTTCCCCTTTTATCTCTTTGGGGTTTAGGTCTATCAATGGATATCCCTGATTCAAAGGGTATGCACATTTTGGTAACTTTGGGGGTACGTTTCCAAATGATTTCTAGAATGGCTGGACCAATTCCCAGGTCCACCAAAAGTGCATCAGTGTGCCTATTTTCCCATAGCCTCTCCAACATTTGTCATTTTCTTTCTTTGGACAAGTTTGTCAAACCTATGGATGGAGGTAGAACTTCAGAGTTACTAGTTATAACTTTTTTGTATGGCTATTAATAACTTGGATTTCTTCTTTTGAAAACTGTTCATGTCCTTTGACTATTTGTCAGTTGTAGAACAACTTATCCTTATCAGTTTGAATCTGTTCCTTACACATTTTAGAAATTAGACCTTTATCAGAGAAACTTGTGACTAAGATGCTTTGCCCATTTACCTGCTTCCCTTCTAATTTTAGTTACAATCATTTTGGAGGGGCAAAAAATGTCTTAATTTTATGGTATTAAAAGCATCCATTTTATCTTCTGCAATTCTGTCTGTTCTTTCTTGGCCATGAATTCTTCCCCTATCCATAGAGGTAATTTCTTCATTACTCATTATATGTTTATGATATCATCCTTATATCTAAGTCATAAGCCATTTGGAACTTATCTTAGTATATGGTGTGAATACTGGTCTATATGTTTCTGCCAGTTTGCTTTCCAGCAACACGGTTTCCTAATGAAACACTGAAGATTGTGGGGAATTGACCAGTTTTCTTGGATTACAGACCAACATCAGGCTTAAATTGTTGCCAAGTAGGATCACATAATCATAAATCAAGTGAGACTAACCGACTAATTTTATAAATGAGGAAACTGAGGAAGCTTTTTTTCAGATTTTAAATATATTAAAAATTTTGCATTCTTTTTCTTCCTCCAGCCTATCCCCCACCCATTGAGAAGGCAAACATATGATATTAACTGTACATGTGAAATCACGCAAAACATTCCCATGTTAACCATGTTGCAAAAAAGTAAGAGAAATAAAGTAAGTGAAAAAAGTATGCTTCAATCTGCACTCAGAGTTCATCAGTTCTCTCTCTGGATGTAGAAAGTATTTTTCATTGTGAATCCTTTAGAATTGTCTTGGATTATTGTCTTGATCAGAGTAGTTAAGTATTTCATAGTTGATCATCATTACAATATTGCTGCTGCTATTAATGTTCTCCTGATTCTGCCTACTTCACTTTGAATTAGTTCATACAAGTCTTCCCAGGTTTTCCTGAATTCATCCCCCTTGTTTCTTACAGTGCAATAGTATTCCATCACGATCATATGCCACAACTTGTTTATCCGTTCCTCAATTGATGGACCTCCAATTAATGACTTGCTTAAGGTGACATGTAGTAAATGTTAGAGGCGGTATCTAAACCCACTGACTACTGTACTCCTTGTTCTGTACTATACTGCATCTCCAGTGAATCCCAACTCCTTTGCCCGATCGTTTGGATAACGGTGAAAGGAGCAAAAACATAACAGAAAGGACAGTTAGAGCATAAGATCATAGATTTAGACCTGGAAGCTATCAGAAGCCATCTATTCCAGTCCCTGCTTTTTACACATAAAGAAACGGATGCCCATAGAAAAGGAGTGACTTCCCCAGATCATATCGATAATACGAGGCAGATCCAGAATGACTTACTGTCTATGTGACTTGAACAAATCACTTTACTTCTCTTCCTCACTTTCCCTGTCCATAAAATGAAGGGATTCGGAGATCCCTCCTAGATCTTTATCAGTCATATTAAATAACTGAATAGAAAGAAAAGAGGAATTGTAAAATCAAGATCTCCTTGTTCTTTTACTTCCCCTCCTGTTATACCTCTTGCTTTCAGTTCTGTCCTCCCATTTTCTGAGCCTCACTCAATGGTGCTTCCCTTTGGAGTCTTTGCTCTGGCAATGGGTCCTGGACGATGGGGAAATTATCAGCGAATGTATTCCTGCCATTAGTGATCTGCTGGCCCAGCCCTCCTGCCCCATTCTTGGCCCTTGGCCACTTCTCTGGTAAGGCTTTTGGGGGTTCCTTATAGCCTGATTGTGCTTAGAGCGCCATAAATATTCCTTCAGTCCCAGTGGTTGTACCAGTACAGCTGACTAGTTGGTTTGACTGGCTTGGAAATTAACATGTAAAACATTGTTGAATTATGCTGTCCGGTCTTCCTACCCTCCTTCTTTATCTGAAGAATTGAGTTTAAATCCTGTCTTTGACACTGTATAACCTTGGACAAGTCACTTCAATTTCAGCAAGTCTCAGCCTCAGTTTACTCATCTCCGTAAGAGAGGGTTAGACTGGATGACCTCTAAAGGAGGACCCGCCCAGCTCTAAATCTGTGGTCTTATGATCCATACTAAGTAGGCATCTCCAGCCAGGGACCTGGCCATGTGGAGTACATTACAGTGCTTTACAAGACTGTGTGTGAGCGACAAGAGGGGTTGCTGCCTGCACAGTCATGCTGGCATTTGAGATTTGGGCATTGATGGGGGCCACAAGGTAACAGCAGTTTGGATCCATTTTCATCCCTGCTTAAAAAAATACTGAGCATTCCCTTAGAAAGATCTAGGGCCCTAGAGAAGCTGTCAGCTATGGATTGGCTCTCAGGTTGCATCAGAATGAACATGGGGAATAAAGCCTATCTTATTACCCACCAAACATTCCAGGGATTTAGTCATCCTTTGATAAGACTGGCAGCGGCCTCTGAAGATTTAGGTTCCTCTGACCCAGACTGCTTTGGAAACAACTCATCAGAAACCACATCTTGTCAAGGGCCAAAGGTCTGATGAAAGGCTCAGTAATTAATGCCCACTTGAGAACAGTAGGGTTACAACCTGGCCTCTTCTGACTCCCCAGCTGTTAACTCTGAAACTGGGAGAGGGGGGAACCAAAACTATGGGAGAGCTAATCACGTCCTTGCAGACTCCATAGCTAATGTCATAGTGGTAAGACAGTCATGGCATCTTGGAGGAGTTGAGCGCTGCCTAGTTCATTCACCTACCAGAAGCATGAATCAATTAAATCAATCAACAAATTACCAAGTAAGCCCTTTTTATGTGCCAGAAAGAGCTGTGCTAGATGCTGAGGAAACAAGAATGAAGAAAAACAGAGTATGAAACAATTCCAACTCACAAGGAGCTTACAACCTAATGGCAGAGACAAGTACATGGGAAAATAGATAAAATATAAATGGATAGTTAACAAATACACATAAAGATGAAGTATTTTGGGAAGGAAGGTTCTAGCAGTTGGGGGATTGGATAGAGGATGGTGTTGCTATAACAGTAGCATCCCTCAAACTTTTTGGTCTCTGGACCCCCTTACACTTTTAAAAAATCATTAAGGTTCCCTGCAAAGAGCTTATGTTTATGTGGGTTATATCTGTTGTAGTTTACCATATCAGAAATTTAAAGCTTCTTAGCATTATTATAAAAATAGTTTTTGACCCTTTTCATTCTCAGAGGCACGTGGAACAGATTAGGTCCTTTATCCCTGAAGAGACGTGGTTCCCATGTGAGGTTTTACTGTCTTCATTTAAAAGATCTTAGAATCTCAATGGTCAAAGAGACCTACAAGGGCATCCATGTTGAGGAAATATCCTCTCTGCCATATCCAAGAGAAAACCTGAAGACCTCCAGGCAAGGGAAACTCACTACCTAAAGGCAGACCATTCTATTTTTGGACAGCTCGAAAGCCAAGAAGTTCTTCCTTGCCAATTCCTTTTCCTTTTATTTATTTATCTCTCTATTAATTTTCTATCTATTTTTGGGCAAGGCAGTTGGGGTTAAGTGATTTGTCCAGGGTCACACAGCTAGTAAGTGTTATGTGTCTGAGGCTGGATTTGAACTCAGGTCCTCCTGACTCCAGGGTTGGTGCTTTATCCACTGAGCCACCTAGCTGCCCCTCAATTCCTTCTTTTTGTAATTTCTCTGGGACCAGCAAGTTCAAGTCCAATCTCTGTCCTACATGTTAGCATTATGAATGCTTTATGGCATCTTCATCTTCTTCTCTAAGCTCAACATCCCCAAAAGGCTGGAGTAGATGCTAACTATGATCACATGAACAAAAGTAAATGAGAAAGAGTAGACAAACAATCCTAATGGGAACTCAGAAGGAATATCTGAAATAGTGTTAGGATACTTTATGTATTGTACTTAAGTAAATTAGTAAACAAGGGTATTTGTTTGTATTGATGCTCAGTGTTGAGATTTAAATACAACATTGAAAAAATTAACACATTTGGGAAATTAAATAAAAAAAGTCTCTGAGAAATAAAATTGGACTTGCAGTAAGTAAGACCTAAGTTCATATTCTAACTCAGACATTTACTAGTCCTGGGAAATCATTTTATCTCAGTGAGTGTCAGTATTTTCATCTATAAAATGGGGATAATAATAGCATTTATTCCTCAGAGTTGTTTTGAGGATCAATTGAGGTAATATATAGAAAGCGTTTTGCAAAACTCCAAAGCACCATGTCAATGTGAACTGCTATTATTATCAGTTTCATTAACTCATTATAATCATTATCTGGAACCACCTATCAATGAGACATCATGATAGTAATAGTAATACTGACCTAAGAAAAAGGGAGCCTTTATTACAGTCCTTCCTCTTGAGTTTCAGTTGTAATTTTGACATTTCAGGTACAAGCCTCACCCATTCCCATGGCCCCACTATGACAGGCTGGGCAATGTCCTCCATTTAGTTGAAAAAGAACTTTATGTTCAGCTGGGCACGAAGCTAGCTGGGCTGAAATGCCAGACTCATTGACAGGAATGCTTGCTTGGTGAGGTCTGGATGCACTCCAGAGACTTGACAAGGCCATTGGGCACCTGGCCAGAGGAGACACTGTCCAGGCCCATGAAGTTGTTCCTTGGACTTCAATAACTTTCCATAGAGGGAAAAAAAGAGAGATGTAGATGTTTGATTCAGTGACACTGAGATTGGTACCAAAGCCTGTGGGTTTGCTACAGCTGACCTTTTTTTTGTGACGTCCTATGTATACATTGGCCCAAGAGGCTTTGGGCTGGCAACCCAGAGGTATCAAGTAAATTGGCACTGAAAAGAGGGAAGAAAAAAGTAAACACTTATCTCACTAGAATTTGATAGGCTCATAACTGGTGCACCATTCCAGCGCAAGATCTGGGCATCTCAGATTCTGTTTTTAAGGGATACCATTATCGTTAGGAAGTATGGTTGCTATTCAGCTTTACATATCTGTCTGTTATTTCAGTAGGATCTGCAGTAATAATCATAGATAATAGTAGCTGACATTAAATCAGTGTGATGAAGTTGGCAAAGTGCTTTACATGGATTATCTCAGATGAACCTCCCAGCATCACGTGGAGTAGTCATTATAAGCATTATTATCCTGATTCTATAGATAAGGAAACTGAGGCTCAGAGAGAGGAAATGACTAATAAGTATAAGAAATGAGATTCAAACCTGGGTCTTTACGACAGCAAGTCTAGTAATCTGTCAATTATTCCAGGCTGCCATGTGCACAGAGGGTGAAGAAAGCATTTAATGCTGGCTACTTGATAGCGTTGGTTAAATAAACAAGCACCCCAGATAGAGTTTTCTGTATAAAACAGAGAACATGAATGTATAGAGGGAATTCAGATACAAATACAACTTAGGTTGATATAAAAAAAAAGAGTTAAACGAGCAAGAAAACATTTAAATACATCTTGTTCCATGCCGCCATGTATCCCCTAGAGAGGGGATGCATAGAGTAGGGCAGGTGAATTGCTGGACTGTCATTATCTCAGAGAATAGAGTTAAGTCAGAATGTATTGCAAAGGTATAATCAATAAGACTTGGTAGCTCCTTGGATGTGGGAGAAGAGTCAAAAATGACTGGGAAGATGGTGGTGCTTTCAGTGGAAAGAGGGCAAGTCACTTAACATTTCAGAGCCTTAACGTCTTCCCCTACTAAATGTGGATAATAATGCTTTCCCTTCATCCCTGACAGGGCTGTTGTGAGGAACGCTCTTTGCAAACATCACCGTGCTGTATGAATTTGAGCAAGACGTTATTTGACCTTGAACAAGGCACTTTAACTCTCATATATACATGGGAATAATAATGCCTGACCCACTTTCCTCATAGGATTATTATGATAGAGTAAGATAGTAAATATAAAAATGCTTTCAAAAGTTCAAAGTTTTCATATATTTATGTATACATATACACATGTATACATACATACACACAGACACACACATATATATAGGTATACATGTATATGTATTAATATGTATGTTTAAACATACATGTTTTAGTCTAGACCTATGTTATGAGTGTAGTCAATTTCTGGCATGGGAACTCCTACCCAAAGGCATTTTCAAAATGAGTCACACCCTTGTGGACAAGAACTACACTTAATAGTGTAGTGCCCTTTGCTGTAGATCAGATAGTCTTAGAAAATTGCCTGTGGTACGGTAAATACCTTGCCCATGGTCACAAGGGTAGTGTATGTCAGAAGGACATTTTGAACCCAGATCTTCCTGTCTTCATGGTCATTCCAGTATCTACTACACGACTCTGGTTGGTTGTTCCTCATGCCTGGGATATACCACTTCTTACCTTCACCTTTTATAATCCATAGTTTCCTTCAGAGCTCAACTTAGGCATCATATTTCATGTAAGACCTTTCCTGATCTCCGCAACTGCTAGTGACTCCTCCTTAAATTATTTTGTATGTATGTATGTATGTATTTCTTTGGTGTATGCTTATTTATATTTCTGTCTCCCCTTATAGAATGTAAGCTCCTTGAAAGAAGGACCTGTTTTATTTTTGTCTTTGAACCCCCAGCACCTAGCACCATACTAGGTGCCTAATGAATGCTTATAGATTGTACAAGCATGAGGTTTTTTGTTTGTTTGTTTTTTAGAAAAGTCAATAACCTCACAAACTGTGGATCTCTGAGACCCATAGAATCATAACCTGTGATTAATCATGCATTAGTGGTGGTTTTGCAGTGATATCCTGTATGTGGGTGCTCTGCCCAAAGGAATGTAAATTTTGATCACTGAAACTTCATGAGATTCCCTGGGGTTTATGGCCAGATTTCTTTCTTAAGGACCATGCCATAAACCCAAATCACTCTGGCTCTCACTGATTGGCCGACAATAGGTCCTAGCCCGGACCTCACCTAGACACCAGATGGCTCAGAATAAATAGCAACTGTTTCTGGTTTTGGCCAGAAAACCTGAAGGTCTTCCCCTCCCAGATTGATTTTTTTTTTTTACTATATAGAAGATGCCATTCTTTGCCTCATTTCTTACCTAGCCTTAATCATAGAATGGGTGTTGAACTGAGTCAATCTCAGTCAAACTGAGATCTGGGAAAGACCTTAGCTTAAAAAGGCCAAGGTCTCCCACTGCATCTGGGGCCATCTCCAATCATCCCGATCTATATTGTGCCACTGGACCAAGATGGCTCTGGAGGAGAAAGTGAGGTTGGTGACTTTGCCCAATTGTCCCTCATTTAAATCTAATTCACTAAATCACCTTCCTGATGCCATGGTCCTCTTCAAGAATGAAGGACAAACAATAACAATAACTATAATAATAGCTAGCATGTATATAATGCTTTATGGTTTGCAAAGTACTGTATACATGTTAACTTATTATCCCTATTTTACATGAGGAAACTGAGGCATAGAGAGGTTAAGTGACTTGCCAGGGGTCACACAACTAATAAGCGCCTAAGGCCAGATTTGAATCCAGGTCTTTCCGACTCCAAGTCCTTCATTCTCTCCAGTAGACCACTTAGCTGTGTTTCTCCTTCCCACACATACCACCTCTATCAACCAAGAGGAAGTGTGGTAGGTAATTCAACCCTCTGCTGTTTCCCAAAAGTAAGGCTGTCAGGGGGCCCCAAGTGAGTGCTTGGTTACGAGACAGACAATCTTGTTCTTGTCTCCATTCCAGACAAAGAGTACTTGAAGGAAAAGGAGAAGCTGGAGATGGAGTTAGCAGCAGCGCGTACTGCTAGTGAGGATCAGCGAAGGCATATTGAGATCCTGGACCAGGCTCTGAACAACGCGCAAGGCAAGGTCATCAAACTGGAAGAAGAGGTAAGACCTTCCACGACTCCAGTAGGGGAGAGGCTGAGCTGAGAGAACCTCCTGTGTGGCTGTCTCCATCTGGCCAGCTCAGCCCCGGTCCTTAATTGGTGCCAATTTTGAAGCTGTTGTGGGGAGGGGGAGATGGCAAATGGGGAAAGCTCCCAAATAAAAAGAATACAAATTGAGTTTATATAGCCCCGAGCCAGACACACTGTAAAAGGCAGCTGTGATTGCAGGCATTAATGAGCCTAAAACCTTTGACACGAGAACCATGGAGTTGTTAAGTGTCCAGCTGCAAATGAACATGGGGCCAGGAAATCAACAGGACTTGCAAAGAGAAAACAGTCTTGGAATAAATTTGGGAAATATGCAATTGCTGTGTCTTTTGGACCTCAGTCTCATTTAAATTACACAGAATAAGGCAAATGTCTCAAGAAGAAAAGAGGTGGGGTGGAGGAAAGGTTTGCAGAGGGGGAGAGAATCAGATGAAGGAGTACAGTGTACAGCAAAACTCTATCCAACTTTGGGGATTTGGCGCAGCCATTCCCAGGACTATGGTCCAGGAAATTCTGACCCTTCTCAAGCATCATGTTCTTGACATTTTCTAAAGGAACCAAACCTTTCTAGGTTTAAAATATTTTTTTAAACTAATACTGTTCCTTTAAGCCCAGCTGGGTGGAGTTGGAATTATTTCTTCCTGAGGCCCTAGCTGGGGAATCAGAGCGGAGAAAAGACACATAAAAAGAGGAAGTAGGAAGATGGAGGCCTGGCCTATCAATGGCATCTGACATCTGAGGCTCTTACAGCTCTACACCCAGAGGTTTTCTCACAATGAATGGCACCCTTATGGACAAGGAGCCCATTTCATAGAAGAAGTGTTAGCTCAGAATCTTAAGTAGCGAAGATGCTCTTATAGAAAATACCTCCTGCAGCCAGGGAGCAAGAATGGAGGGATGGCTCTGTAAGAGTACCCAATATAGAGTTGGAGGACCCAGCATGTAGCACAGATAGTAAGCATTTAATCAGCTAATCAGTTTATCAGCAACATTTATTAAGTGTCAGCTATGTGCCAGGTACTGTGCTAGGCACTGAGGATACAAAGGGAAAAAAAAGAGCAAACAAACAAAAAAGTGCTTTTTGATGGTTTGACTGGTTGACCTGGATGGCTTTGCCACTTACTCCCTGTGTGGCTTTGGGCAAGTCCCACCCCTTCTCTGGTCCACAATTTCTTCATTTGTAAAATCAGGGGGTTATACTACATGACTTCTTTAGCAGGCTTTAGATGACTTTTTTTTTTTGGACTAGGCAGTGGGGTTGAGTGACTTGCCCAGGGTCACACAGCCAGTAAGTGTTATGTGTCTGAGGCTGGATTTGAACTCAGGTCCTTCTGAATCCAGGGCCTATGCTCTATCCACTGCACCACCTAGCTGCCCCTAGATGACTTTTCAAGCGGGCTTCTTCTTGCTTGAAACTTATGCCATGAGAAAACAGGTGCAAAAAACGTGATTGCTGAAGTCATTGGAGGTGGTGCCTGGGGTAGCAGAGGCACTTTTATGGTGGGCTGTGAAGAAGACAGAAATGCCCTGCTCTCGGCTGGTGGGGTGGGGTGGGGAGAGGAGGTGACGCTCAAGTGAATTTCTTGGAATATGAGGTCGTACCTTTTGCTGGTGATCCAGGCAACTGGAAGGGCCAGTGAAGGAAACAAAACCTTGAAACTGTATGTGAACTTCTGAAGAAGGTCTGTAAAATCCACATGGCTGGATAATCCTTTGTAACAAACAGGCTTTCTCTGTGGACAAAGAGCCCGATTCCTTATATAATATGGGCAGGGACTGCCTGTCCTTCAGGAAAGTTCTCCATCTCATAGAAGCCCAGTCACACCCCAGGACACCCTAGATGCTGAGCCTGCTGGCCTCTCCATGCCAGGCCTGTTACTTTTTCATTGCTTCCTCTCTGACAAGGATTTACAGCATGTCCAGAGAATTAGAAACTACTGGCTCCAACCAGGGCCCACAGTTTTTCCTTTTACATCATTGGAGAATTTCAGTTCCCCAGCTATTAAGATCTTTTCATAGGATTATGTGTTTAGAGCCAGAAAGAGCCTTAGAGTTCATCTGGTCCAATCTCTCTCATTTTAGAGATGAGGAAACTGAAGCCCAACTCTAATTAAAGTCACACAGGTAGTGAGTGGAAGAGCCAGGATTTGAATTCTGGACCTGACTCTTAAGTTCAACACTCTTCCTACCATACTAAACTACCTATGATATAGGAGTTACAGTTCCAGAATGCTGAAAGCATGGAAAGACTTCATGTTTTGGTCCTGCAAGCACCAAAGTATTTCCCAAATATCTTGCTTGCAGTGCTATAGATAGTATAGAAATTCATCAACTAAGTAAGTAGTAGTTATAAATGGTTATTAGGGGCAACTAGGTGGCACAGAGGATAGAGCTTCAGCCTTGAAGTCAGGAGGACCTGAGTTCAAATGTGACCTCAGACACTTGACATTTACTAGCTGTGTGACCGTGGGCAGGTCATTTAACCCTGATTGCCTCACCAAAAGAAAAGCAAAACAAACAAACAAAGAGGAAATGGTTATTAGACCTGTTGATGTCCAAGGGAAGAGTTTTTCAAAGGCATGCTATGGGAAAGTGAGTAGATCTAATGGATGGAGTCTTCATCCTTAGCATCATTAAATAAATTTTCCATACTTTATAGTTATTATTCAAGGCAAGATACTCCTTGAAAGGCAGAATGATGAAACAGTTAAAAGGCTGGAACCAAGGAGACATGGATTCAGATCTTACCTGTGAAACTTAATAGCTCTGTGAATATGGGCAATTCATTGACTCTTGCTGAAATCTCAATTTCCTCATTTCTAATAGGAGGAGTTGGGCCAACTTGCCACGAAGGCCCCTTCCAGCTCCAAATCTCATTCCCAAATCATATGTAGTCCTCAGAAAATTTTGGTCCAGAACTTCTATTTAAGCTAGTTGTGAGCCTCTTGGAGCCAGGTACTATATAAACAATCATTGTGATGATTGGGGTGTAGAGAGGCCACTTGTTATAATGGAATGGGCATGGGTCTTATATTCTCAAGGCTTGAGTCCAAGGGCTGGCTTGTCATTTATTAGCTATGTGACCTTTGAGAAACCACTTATCACTTCTGAGGCTCAGTTTCTTCATCTGTAAAATGGAAATGATACTGGGACTTACTTCGAAAGTTGGGAGAAGTGCTTTGTAAATTGTAAAGCACAATGAAAGTGAGTTATTATTGGGTTCATAAAATTTAGAACTGGAATGGACTTTAGAAATCATAAAATAATAAATTTAGAGCAGGACAGGATTGTACAGCAAATCTGCATAGGTAACCTCCTCCTTTTACACATGAAGAAACCAACTTGCCCAGCCAGGATCCAAATACGGGGTGCTTTGGCCCCAGTGCCCTTTTTTTGTACTATCATAGCTACCTCTTATATGATGCCCCCTCTGTTCTAAAATATCCATGGTGCCACACATATCTTCTCAGAAGTTTCTCTAATCAGTCAGAGAGTCACCACAATCTGGTTCCCATTTTAATCCTGTTTCGTTCCGTGACCCCAGTAGTTCCTCATTTCTAGGGCCTAAACTCATAGCTCTTAGTAACCCAGAAGCACAGGAGGAGGACTACAGGATGAAAACCGACCCGAAAATCAGGCTTAGAGCAGGCCTTCAAGTGCCTGTCCCTGTGCTTCTGTGAAAGGTCAGGAATGGCTCACACCCCTGCAGGAGTCCCTCTTAGGGGAGGCAATGCCCAGTGGGGCCAGCATCTTTGCTGAGGCTGGGATCTCTCTCAGGATTCCGCTGCTGGTTTGCAGAATCCTCACATAGCAGGGAGCCCATAAATCACTTGCATGTACAAACATGAAGAGGTCAGAACAGTTAGAATTTATACTCTAAACCAGCCCCAGGCATCTCCATGGCCAGGTGCCGAATGACAGGAAATGGCATCTGGTTTCTCAGGGCCAGTTTTGTGTAGCCATCTCAGCCTGATTTTGAGTATCAGCTAATTCCCAGGATGTATATGCCTGTGATTGATGGTCATTAACTAATCTGCTCCTTGGGAGGAAGTATGCTCTGGTGATTACAGGGGGGCAAGTGGGAGTCTAGAGACCCTGGTCATATTCCAGCACCATTCCTGATGAGACCTTCTGGTGTGTTTGTCTTGACTTTCCACCTTGTGGGCCTCAGTCTCCTTACTTGTCAGTTTTGTCTATTTCTTAAATATGAAGCTTCCCCACTTCCTTCTTGAGGGGTTAGCAATTCATTGTCTTTAAAGTACTTTGGAACCTTTGATAGTTTTTGGTGAAAGGTGTCCTTTAGCACTATCATTATTAAGGAATTAATTAGGCCTTGTGCTAACTGCTGTACAAAACTAGGTAAAAGGATATATTCCCTGCCCTCCAGGGTCTTAAAAATCTGAATGCCATACCCCTTTGAGCAGTAGCATGGAGAAATGGGCAGAAAAAAGATCTTAATTACAATCCTGCCTTCTCATATATATTAACTATGACCACGGCCAAGTCACTTAGCTTCTCAGTTCTCCAGGCAGTTCAAAAACCACAAATTACAGATGAATTATTGTAATCTGCATCGTTGGATAGAGTTTCCACATTAAAAGTTCTCCCCTGCCCCCCAAACAATGAAATCTTAGGTCTTGACAAAAAAAACCCCAATAACAAAAAAAAAGTAAATAATGCTTCTAAGCATGATAGTGACCATTGTCTGATGCTTTTTCAAACAGTCTACATGTGCTTCCCTATATCTCTGCTTATTGAAATCTCTCAGAGGTGCACCTCAGAATCTGCCTCCTCCATGAAGCCTTCCCTAATTTTTCTCTTTCCCCAAAAGTGAAAGTTTTTTCACTTTCCTTAGATTTTTATAGACTACTTTATATTTTTCCTTTGCTCATGCCCAGTTCTTCCTAGACTATGCTACCTTAATTGTGTGTATGTTCTATCCCTCTTTAGATTGTATATTCCTTGAGAGTAAGGATTGTGTTTTTTTCATCTTTGTAGACTCAGCATCTGGTAGAGTGTCCGTCAACACAGGACACCGTAGGTGCTTCATAAGTGTTATAAATGTCTAGTGAATTGAACCCCTCCTCCTCTCATTTTCTTTTCTCTTCCCCTCAGTTACGGAAGAAACAAGCTTATGTGGAGAAGGTAGAGAAGTTGCAGCAGGCCCTGACCCAACTGCAGGCCGCATGTGAGAAGAGAGAGCAGATGGAACGAAGGCTGAGGACCCGGCTGGAGAGAGAACTGGAGGCCCTGAGGATGCAGCAGGTAAGAGGCCTACTATAGGGTCCCCAGAATCCTCAGCCTCATGTGGGCTGGTGCATGGGATCATTCAGCTATCCTAGCTATCATAGATCAAGACCTGGAAAGGACACCAGAGATCATCTGGTCTACCCACTCATTTCACAGATGAAGAAACTGAGGCCCAGGGAAGCCAAGTAGAGAATGAGGATAAGTGGATAGATAACTAAGTGGATAGAGTGCTGGCCCTGGAGTTCAAAAGACCTGAATTCAAATCTGACCTTAGATACCTTCTAGCTGTATGATCTGGGCAAGTCAGCAAACCTTTGTTTGTTACCTCAACTGTAAAATGGATATGATAATGTCACCTACTTCCCAAGGTTGTTGTGAGGATCAAATGAGATAGTATTTGTAAAGTGTTTATAGCACAATCACTGGCATATTGTAGGCACTTAACAAATCCTTCCTTCCTTCCTTCCTTCCTTCTTTCCTTCCATCACATTAACTTCCAATTATTTCTTTCCTGTCAGACTTTCCCGTATTAAAAAGGGAGGATTAAAGATTAAGAGATATTTTTAAAAAGCACAGTTTTGCAGAACTATCAGTTAATCTTTCAGAATGGTTGACTCAAAAGAACCATGTCTACTTTCTGTAGAATGGAAGCTTCATGAGGGTAGGGACTGTTTAGTTCTTTTTTTTTTGTCTTTGTACATAGCGCTTGGACATTGTGACTCGTCAGTGCTTGTTGAATGAATGAATGAGGGAGATGAATGATTCTATATTCAACTACCACCTCATTCAGTATTGGACATTAAGTAAACATTCCTTCTGCTGCACTTCCTCTTCTGTGAATATAAGGTTGCTATGAATAAATCCATAATAATATTAACAAATGATCTCCAACTCAGCCTCCATTGCATATCCCTCTTGTTGGGTAGGTGACCATGATGTATGGTAAATTATGGGTAAGCAGAGAACACAAAAGCCTAAGTTCAGGATCCTGGGGTCTCCTCTGGAAGTCTATGCTTTCATAGCGGTTCTTACCAAAGAGCTTGTAAACACTTGAAAACACAAATAGCAACCAGCCTGGCTTTCCAATTGGAGCTGCATGTAATTTACTCTGGTATGGGGATTTTCCAGCAGGTGTGGGTGGTAGAGAATATTCTCAGAAAATCAAAGGCCCGCCTCACTTTTTCATAGACCTTGCCCCACTACAACAGGGGCGGTCCCTTCTGGCTGCAATACATACAATCTGTCTCATAGCATCCGTAGCACTTACGTAGATATTCTCTTGTATTATTCTCCGTTGTTTCCTTAAAGACTTTTTGTTCTCCTGATCTCCCCTCACTCCAGCTAGATTGTAAATTACTGGAAGGAACAGTACTGGGTGTACAAGTAGGCATTTTATGTACCCTTGGTGTCAGAATTCTAAGAATACATCTCGGTACCCTAAGCAACTAGAATTGGACTTTTCCTTCTACACGTGGTCATTAGGAGGCTTAACTAAGATAATATACAGAAGTGTAGATTATTATTTTGTCTAATTGATAGTCATTGTGGCATAGTTTATATAGGGGCACCCTTGGAAGTTGGTAAGAGCTGGGTTCAAATTGTGCCTTAGACACATAGAAGCTATGTGACTGTGAGCAAATAACTTAATCTCTCAGTGCCCGGGGTAATTCTTAAGATTGTAAACTACAGGCAAGTTGCTTATCTGCATTAGTGAAGGGAATTTGCACACTGGGAGTTCTTTACCCTGACAAAATCATAGGTCTGAACTCCTCCCTCCAAAAAACAATTACAATCATCCCTTCCACATCATGGGTGGGGCATGGCACCCCCATGATATGGAAAGTCCTTGTAAAATTTTTTGGCCCTCTCTTCATACCAGAGAATTTTTTTCTTTTTCCTTTATGGGATGTTTATAGTATTAAAAGATAAAATTAATATAATAATAATAATATACAATGCACATATTTTATGTATTTCTGAGTTTCTAAACTTTTTCTGTGTTGTCTGCTGGCTTTCATATGTCCTCTGCAGCTTTCGCAAAAGTCCCCAAAATTTCCCATTTGATTTCTTATGCTGACCCACAATATATTGAAACCTCGATGGGGAAAGTTTCAGTGTGGAAGGGATAACTGTATTACCTACACTATACAAATTAGATTTATTTCCAAGTATCTTAAGTATCCAAGAGACTGTAAATAGTCTCCCTGTTTTCACTGTGTTTGCATTTATGCCTTCGTAACATGGAGATGGGAAGTTTTTAAGATCCTTTGGAAATGCCTCAAAAGCCTCAGAGAATAAATAACCCAGCATGCTCATCTTCCCCTGTCCTCCATGCCTTCCCCCTTCAGAGGCCGTGCAGAAAATGCTCCTGCTGTGCCCTGAAGGTTGACAAATAAAGCCTTTGGCTGGCCATCAGAGGAAGGGGATTTCAGAGCCTGAGCCCTCCGGGGAAATCTCCCTGCTTGAGATCTGGACACGGACTCTGGAATTGTTAGCGGGGTTCCCCCCGACTCTTTGTGATTGTCATGTGAGCGTGAGGGAAAAGTGCATCTTTTCAGTGAGCAAAAGCCAGAGACTCGGTTCCTCTTCAAGCAATAAATTGTGCATTATTTTATAGAAATGGGGAGTGTTCATTCCTCCACTTGAGCATTCATGAAATACTCAAGATTTTCCCTTACTTCAGTTATAAGCCAAGACATTGGCTGCTTTCCCCTTCACTCTAAATAAATAATCCGTGGAGTTTATAAAGGGCTTTGCCGTTTACAAAGCACTTTGCTCACATAATCTCATTTCATCTTTATAACCCTTTACAGTAGCTGCTATTATTCTTCTTTTCAGATGAGGAAACTGAGGCTACAAAAGGCAAATGATTTGTCCAGGGTCACATAGATAAAAAATATGGGGGGTGGGATTCAAACTCAGGTCCTCTTGACTATAAGGCCAGCACTCTATCCACGAGGCAATATTGTCTCTTGGCTGCTTATTAACAAATAGTCAATAAATCAGTAAGCATTTATTAAGGCTATACTCTGTGCCAGGTACTATGGAGACAAATGCAAAGAATGAAATAATCTCCACTTTCAAGTAGCTTATATTCCAATGGAGAGACAACAAGTGAGAGTGCATGTAGGCATGTGTATGTGCATGTGTGTGTATGTGTGTGTGTGTGTATGTAGATAGATAGAAAATAAATTCAAATAAAGATATTTAACCACATGGTAGTTTGGGATAGAAATAGATCCTCACAGTTGTGAGCATCAAGGAAGTCTTCACGCTGTAGGTAGTGCTTGTGCTGAGGCAGAGGGGATACATGGGGCACAGCTGTGTAAATGTCCGAGTGGCTTCACATGAATCATACCCCAAGTAGACTCCAGGTAGCCCAGGTTATAGTCTTTGGATCTGTCTGGAAAACAGCAAGCTGAGAATGTAAAATTCCCACAACCCTGCCAGCAGATGGTGAAAGCTGGATGTTTCTCTTAGAAATTAGGGTCACTAAGAAACAGGTCATCAGATCAAATGAGATAATGTTTGTAAAGCACTTAGCATAGCACCTGGCATGTAGGAGGTGCTCTACGAAATGCCTATACTCTTTCCTTCCTCTCTTACCTTGCAAAGACCGCCAAGGCTCCTTCTGCTCCCGAGGACCGTGTCAGATGACCACTAAAACTGGATCCTCACCTTACCCACCACTGTGTATTTGTACATGGTTATGGAGCTTCTTGGCCCCATCCTGTTTGACTAGGGAAAGGCTTTTCCAGTCCACACCAGAACCTTACTTCTTTGCCTCCTAGTGTTCCACTGACTGTGTCAAAGAGCCATTCATTCGCGTTTCCCCCCTTCTAAAAATGGGCTGAGGGTCACGCTAAATAAAGCACAAAGGCCCCCTTTCCCCCTCCACCCCCAACATACAGCAAGACCAATATTACTGTCCACATCCTGTGAGGCATGATTTTACATGGAATTTTTTGAGAGAGGTTTAGAAAGCTTATTGAATCTCTTTAGTGAAATTAGGCGCCACATTTAGATCTGTGTCAGGGCCTGGTCATACTCTGGGACTCCTGATTTCCCAGGGCAGCACTTTTGTAAATTCTGGGCACTGTGGTTGACCTGTCTATTATTCCCAAGGTTGATAAGAACAGCAATTTTTTTTTTCACTCTGGGAAATTAATAGAGGTGTGGATTTTGTAGATAAGAGGTGGTTTAGTGAGTTGGTTAGACTTTGAGAGTCAGCTCAATTCCGGTGGCATACCCTGGACCACTCTGGTGTGTCCTCCTCTCATCCTTCTCCCCTCCCCTCAGCCTTTCCCAGTCCCATTGGAGATAGTAACAGAAGTGCAGGTGGGTAGGGCTCAAAAAGAGACACTTGAGACACCAGCCTAGCACAAAAATACTTTACTCAGGAAAGAGCCTTCAGTTAATAGGCTCTTGATGAGTGAGATATGAAGCTGGTCCTTAATAGCACTTGAAGGTGGGAGTAGAGGGGAAGAGAAAATAAAGATGAAAGAGAAGAGGAGAGAAAAACAGTATGTCTAAATACTTCCAAAAATTTAAGACAATTTCCATGTCTTATTTCAGTCATTTTCCCCATTGACTCTATGAGGTAGGAGAAGGGAATATGGAAATTATTATCATAAATCTTAGATGTAGAGCTGGAGGGGACTTCAGAGGCCATAGAGTTCAACCCCCTTATTTTACAGCTAGGAAACTGAGGCACAGAGAATTTAAGGCTAGGGTCACATAGTGGCTAAGGCAGGATTTGAATTCAGGTCTGCCAAATGCCAACATTCTGTCTATGACACCTCCTAAGTATTATCTCTTTGTAGATGAGAAAATGGAGTCACAGCAAAGTTAAGTTCCCTTGTCCATGGTCAAACAGTTAACCAATGACAGAGGAGAATCTAGAACTCTGATTCCCATTGGCAATTTTCTATCAATCTGGCTACAAGAAAGTTCCCTTTTCTGTGGTTTTATTTGCATAGCTGCTCTTGCAGTATGAAGATAGAATGTGTGGCATCATTTGTTTCAAGCTCATGTTCATAGGTGTTAAGTTATTCAGTGGCAGAGACCTCGTCAGATTTGTCTTTGACTCTCTCCCAGTGCCTAGCATGCAGCAGGCACCTCATAAATGTGTTGAATGAAAATGAAAATAAATCAACTTAATCTGTCATGTGAGAGGTTTAGATGGGATGGAAGGAAGAATTTACTAGCAGTGAAGATTCATAAATATTGGAATGGGAAGGGAAAATGGTAACATCTTATGAAGTTTCTGGAAAAAGGATGGATTCTCATCTGGATGAGACAAAACATAGGATTTAGAGATAGAAAGAGCTTTGGGTATCATCTCTTCCAATCCCCTCATCTTACAAAAGAGGGAACCGAGGTACAGAGAGGGTAAGTGACTGTGTGCAAAGCCGCACCAGCAATAAATAATAACTGCAGAATTCAACCCCAGGTCACCTGACTCCGAATTCAGTCTTCTTTTCACTATGCCCCATTATTATTATTGTTTAGTTATCATCCTATTGGAAGTCAGGTGGATGGAATATATGATTTTTTGAGTTTCTCTCTAGCTCTGGGACAATGATTACATGCCTCAGATAAGAGAAAACTCTTCTTTGCAACATGAGGCTCACCTCGCAGACAAACTGACATTGGTTGGCAAAAATCTTTGACACTGTGGAATTTATATATGTGTGTAGGTATGTATAGGTATACACACGTATATACGCATATATACATGTGTGTATCTATCTATCTATATATTTACATATATGTATCTTTAAAAAAAAACTCAAAATATTCAATTGGTGATCATAGGCATTTCCTGACCATGCTTTTTCTTCCCACAGCCCCTAGCTGAACCCTCTGCTTCCATAAAAAAAAAAATAGAATCATAGAATATGAGAACTGGAATGGATGAATACACCAAAGGAATCCGCACTATAATGTATCCCACAGATCATCATCAAGCCTCTGCTTGAAGACGTCCAAAGAGAGATAACTCCCTCTTCCACTCTTGGACAGCTCCCAATGTTAGAAATCTGAACGTCTTCTACCCATGGCTCCTGGTTCTGCCCTCTGGGAACAAACAGAACAAATCTGAGCCTTCCTTCGTGAATAGGTCCTTCAGATGCTTGAAGACAGCAGTCATGCCCCTCCTGAGGCTTCTCTTCTCCAGGCTAAACGTGCCCAGTTCCTTCAGCCATTCCTTGTATGTCTTAGGTTGAAGGCCCTTCACTGGCCATCCTGGTTGCCTTCCTCTGAATGCACTTTAGCTTAACAATGTCACTCTTGAACCCTGATGCCTATAAATGAACACAGTATTCTTGATGAGTTTAGACAAGGGCAGTGAGACTATTACCTTCCCCTTCATGGAAACTACACTCCTCTTAATGGGCAACTAGGTGTTGCAGTGCAAAGAGCACTGGACCTGAAGTCAAGAAGTTGTTGTTCAGTCATTTTAGTCACATCTGACTCTTTGTGACCCCATTTGGAGTATTCTTGGCAAAGATATTGGAATAGTTTGCCATTTCCTTCTCCAGTTCATTTTACAGATGAGGAAATTGAGGCAAACAGGGTTAAGTGACTTGCCCAGGGTCGCACAGCTAGTAAGTGTCTGAGGCCAGATTTGAATTTAGGAAGATGAGTCTTCCTGACTCCAGGCCCAGTGCTCTATTCACTGTGTCACCTACTTGCCCTTGAAATCAAGATCTGAGTTCACATTTGTCCTCAGACACTGACTAGCTATGTGACCTTGGGAAAATCATTTTCTTTCTGTTTGCCTCAGTTTCCTCATCTGTAAAATGGGGATAATAATAGCACCTACCTCTCGGGGTTGTTGTGAGAGTCAAGTGAATTAAGAGTTGCAAAGCACTTAGTACAATGCCTGGCATATAATAAGCACTAACAACTAACACATGTTAGTTGTCATCATCATCATCATCATTTTCATCTTCATCATCATGCAGGCCAAGATTACATTTAAAAATTTAGGTGAAAAAATCTGAGACAGAGATTATGTCTAAAAGTGTGAAGTGTTTATAGTATTCTGTCTTATTAGCACGTCCTCCTCCCCCACTTCCCTACTGTGTGTGAGTAAATGTGTTTCATACTCTCTTCTTTGGGATCATCATCTTCATGGGTTTTTTCTGTTACTCGTGTGTTCAGCTTTCTTGGAGTGATGATTTCATTTACATTGCTGTAGTCATTGTTCATAGGGTTTTCTTGGGTCTTTTCATTTCACTCTGCATCAGTTCATATACACCTTCCCATGTTTATCTAAAGTCCTTATGGTCCCCATTTCTTGCTGTACAGCAGTAATTGCTCTGTTACATTCAAATCAAGGTAGGACAGTGCAAAGAGGATTGAACTTGGAGTCAGGGAACCCAAGTGCAAGTCCTAGCATCTGCCACTTATGACCCTATGACCTTGGGCAAATCCCTTACCCTTTCTGGGCTTCAGTGTCTTTCTCTGTAAAATGCGGGGGTAGTACCAGATGGCTTCGAAGAGATAATGACAGGTTTTTTTCAGCCAATTCCAGATTGATGGGTCACTACTTTGTTTCTGATTCTTTGCTATCACACGGTAATGTTATGAATATTTTAGGGTATATCATAACTTTGGTTTTTGTCTTTGACTTTCTTGGGGTATATGCCCAGTAGTGGGATTACTGGGTCACATGATAAAATTTTCTATACTTAAAAAAAAAGGAGGATGAAGGGATGGACATTATGAAGACATACGCTCTTCAAATAGCTCCTACGTCCATTTGCTCCCTCCCCTTCCTCACAGGTCTGTTTCTGGTAGGATTTGATTCAGCCATTGTAGTCCAACTATCTAGCTGTTCCTATAGGTAACACACAAATTCCTTTGTTAATCTAGGGAATAGTGTATATCATTGAGGACAGGGAGTTCGCATACCTCCTGGCTGGCTCAGAAATTCCAGCATGTGACTTCAAGAGATGTTCCAGAACATCATGGAAATGGCTGTACCAGAACACTGAGCAGCCTATCCTTCTAAGGAGAGCAGCAAATAGCCTGGTTCAGACACTGACTGCTGCTTTTTATCCCAAGGCAACCTTTTCTCTTTGTTGCTTTATGGCAGACAGCATGATAAATTATGTCTGATTCTTCCCAAAGCCCATATTACAAAAACAGTCATGTCTTTCAAGAGGAGCCATCTGAAAAATAAGAATCACAGAATCATAAAGTTTTTAGAGGCCAAGTGGACTTTAGGGATGATTCAGTCTTCTTTTACAGGTGAGGAAACTGAGGCTTAGAGAGTCAAGGGGACTCAGTTATCTCTAGCTAGAGAGCAGCTCATCTGGAACAGTCATTTTGCCTGAACTTGTTAAATTTGTATGCGTGCGGCACCTTCCACTTCTCCCTAGGGTAATGGAAGGACTGGTTGGAAAAGTAAAATTGGTTATGACTGAGAACTGGATGTTTTATTTAGAATCTCAGCCACAGAAGGAATGAAGCATAAATATAACCATTTCCACTAGTTCTGGGCAAAAGAACAGGGGATAGGAATCAAGAGGCCTGACTCCTTACCTTAGCTTTGCCTCACATTTCACCTGTACGGCATCGAGAGAGTCACAGCTTCTCTGTTCTCATCTGTGAAATGGAAACCATAACAATAATAACTCACTCTTGGATGGTGCTTTGTATTGGACGAAGCACTTTCCTCACAATGCTCCTGCGAAGGTGAGTAGGAGGTACAAGTGTTATTACCTTCAATTTACACATGAAGCAAGTGAGGCTCAGAGAGGTCAAAGCCATGGTCAACAGCCTTTAAATGGTAGAGCTGAAAGCTACTAGTTTTAAGTCTTTCCATGACCACTCTTAATAACAATAACAGTAACAATAGTAACAATGTTGTTAACAATTAACAATAATACCTTCGAAAAGCAGCAGAGCATGGTGGATAGAGAGCCTCCCTCAGTCAGGAAGATCTGGGTTCAAGTCCTGCCTCTGATACTTAAAGTGACCCTGGACAAGTAACTTAACCTACCAACACTTTAAGCCATCCTTTAAGTTATGGAACAATTGCTGATCTGCTCTGATAGAAAGAGTCCACGCAGGGAGTTCCCTATATCAATAAAATGACAGGTTTATCATTCCCTCCCCCCAACAAAATAAAACAAAACAAAACAAGATATGACTGTAGCTTCATATACCACTTTGTACTTTTCAGGGTTTCTTTACATATTTTTTTTTTCATTTAATTCTCATAAAACACTCAGAGATTGCAGGGCAACTGTTACTATCCTCATTTTAGATAGGAAACTGAATAACAGATAAGTAATATAATTAGTTAACGCTGGAGTCAGGGTTAGAATTGAAGACTCCTTACTCTGAGTCCATAATGGCCTATGACATGAAAAGTGGGAGGGTGGGTGAGACAAGTGTCAGGCCACACCACTCCCTGACTGATGAGGAAAACACAGGCTCCACCCTCGGGAGTTCTGGTCCTGTGTTTTAGAATAAAAGTGCTATGTAATTATAAAGGATTGTATTGTCAAGTCTTCTCCTCTCCAAGGGACTCTGATAAACATGGAGAGGGAAGTCATCTGGAGATCTCTGGGGCGTGTGGGGGTGGGAGTCCTACTTTCTTCTCAGAAACTGAGTAACCTTGTTTATTCCCCGTCTGCTTCCATGTTCCGCTGGTAGTTAAGTTGGTAGCCAAGTGTGCTTATCTTTTGGGGCTAATCCCTGGGATATAGAACATCAGTCCTTCAATCCCTACACAGAATGGGACAAAAAAAAAGCCCTCTAGCCAGGGCCTAAATGTGACTTGGGGAAAGTGATTCTCTTCCTGGAATTGAGGTCATGTCCTGCTTTCCAATAGCAGGTGGGAGTGGGGCAAAGGAATCTCCCTCGGTGTTTGGGAATCCACATTCTCCAGCGTTCGAAGGAGCATCTGGTATAGCTTTGATCTCATTTCTGTCCTGCCTTAAATTAGGACTAACCACAGATGCCAGGGCTAGTAGCCAACTGTGGAACTGAGCCCAACCCCTAGAGCGGTTGGTGCTTCAGCTCCAATGGGGATCTTAGTGGCACAGAGCTCCTGTAAACCAGTATTGAGGCTCTGCAGGCCATTTCATCTATGGACTCATAGAGTCAGGGTTCCTGAAAATACAAGATGGGCTAAGCAAAGGGAAGGACTTAGACAGCTTTTCCCTCCACATTGCTGGAATAAGCTATAGAAAGGGACCACCACTTGTGCTCCCGGCGTGGTACTTGATTTGTAAGGATCATAATATTAAAGATTTAGAGCAAAAAAAGAAAAAAAAAAGAAACATCAGGCCATCTAGTTGAAACTCCTAATTTTACAGATAAAGAAACTGAGGCTCAGCAGGGCTAAGTGACTTGCCCAACATCATACCAACAGTAAGGGTCAGAGATGGGATTTGAACCCAGGTCTGTAATTTAGGGCCACATATATAATGACATCATTCTATTCCTAACCATCTCTTAATGGGAAGATAGAGTAGGAAGAACATTGACTGCCAACCCAGCGTTCTTCCATATTGTCACATCAAAAGATGATTAGCAATAGGACGATGTCATTATATATGCGGCTCCAAATTACATTACCAGCTTTTAGAGGGTACGATCCCTGAATGGCTTCATTTCATAGGCTGTTGCCACTGTCCTTTTCCTTGCTTCCCTGGAGACCTTGGTGGCAACTGTGTCATGGATAGGGGTTGGAGGAGGAGTGTCACTGTAGTTGCAACCAAAGAGAGCTGACTCAGTTGTATCAGTGACCATAAGTACTAGTCCTGGACCAGTTAGCTAAGTGAGTAGGACTGGTGGTGTTGAGAGCTATGGTGCAGGTTCACTGCAGCTATCCCACTTCCTCCTTGGGGCTAATTTCAGCCCCATGGAAGGGAAAGAGGAAAACTCCAAGCCTTGTTACTTTGGCAGTATGCCTATGTTCTTACCTGTGTATGTCTCCTCTTGAAGTTTGTAAACTGTCCACCAGGATGGTGAGTGGGCTAGAAATAATTCTGTAAGGAACTGAGGATGTTTAGACCAAAGAAAAGGAGTCTGGGGCCTTAGGTCAGAGGATAGGGATAATGGTTGTCTTCTAGTATTCGAAGGGCTAACATGAAGGGGGGGGAGAATTTGATTTGTCCTACTGGCCCCAGAAGGCAGGATTAGATACAGTGGGGAGAGATTTCCTACTTCTGATGCTTACTGCCTTGGGCAGTTCACTTAACTTTCCAGGGCCTCATCTGTAAAATGAAGGAATTGGACTAGAAGAGCCTCTGAGGTCGCTTTCAACTCTTGATCTAAGATCCTTTGACAATATTAAATTGAAGGGAGGCATATAGTAAGAATAGAATGTTAGCTCTGGAACAGAACATAAGACATCATTTGTCCAACTCCCTTCCTTTCTTAAGATAAAGAACCTGAGATCAGGAAATTAAGTGACTCGCCTAGAGGTAGACAGTTAGTGTCAGAGCTAGGCATGAAACCTAGGAATTACAGCTTGTAGTCAATCCATTGTCCTTTTCGTTGTAGCTACTGCTCATCGGTCCCTCCCAGCTCTAAAGTTCTGTGATTCTGAGATTCTCTGTTAATGGGGAGGGGTGAAGATGTGGGTGTATCAATCATTCAAACAACAAGCCATTATTGCACACAGAGTATATGCGCAGCCATGCCTAGCATTTTGAGGTATACAGGAAAAGTATATCATGGACCCTGCTCTCTGTGTGTTTACAGATTACCTGGGAAAACCAGATGACCACTGAACCATACACAACAGATTATGACTAAATACTTGCTTGTTTGGTACAAAATAGAGGAGTTCGGGGAGGAGGCAGATCAGTCAGAGCTAGAGACATTGAAGAAGACTTCACAGCTCGGGAGGTGTTGAATTAGGTTGTGATCTGCCATGTTGCCTGATTGGCCACTTCTATATCTCTATAGAGGAGAAAGAAATAATAATCTTAATGCAAAAATGTACTCAAATACCTGCGAGGTTGGGTAGGATTTGGGTAGGCAGAAGAAGGGAAGCAAAAAAAGAACAAAAATGGTGAAAACATAGAAATGAGAATGAGTACAGTATAATAAATAATAAGCATTTATTAAGCACTTAGTTGTCCAGAAAGAGCATTTTACTAGGTGCTTTGGGAAAGAAGGGTAAGGAAGACTCTGTCCTTACCCTGAAATAAGGTGATGGTAAAAAAAAAAAAGTAAGGTGGTACCAGCTATTAGAAGGATTTCAATGATAGGCATGTTATGATTGAACTTTGTTTAGTAAGCAGTAGGGAGCCATTGAAGGTTTTCGAACAAAGGAATGAGATGACTAACTGTATGTATAAGATCTAAGACATAGAGGCTATAATATCTGGGACAGTGAGATAAACCTGGTTTAGAAAGGAAGATGTGTGATGGGAAGCAATAAGAAATTAGGTTAGGCTTGATATAGTAGAAAGTGGGGAGCCATTGAAAGTTTTTGAGAAAGTTTAAGAGTCCTTAAGAAAAGCCAGTCTGGCAGTAGTATGTGAGACAGACTGGACTCAAGGGGGCTAGTATAATATTTTAGGTGTGGGGCTGTGAGGGCATGAACTGAGCTGATAGCATGGGAATGAATAGGAAGAAAAGGATACAAGAAAAGCTTTGGAGAAAAATTCAGTAGGACTTGGTGACAGGCCATGAAGGGGAGTAAGGGAGGAGGTAAAGGAAAGGAGTTGAAGATTTGAGGTCACTAGGAGAATTGATCACAGATTTAGGGAAGGAAGGGACCTTAAAGTTCATCTTTCCCAGCTCCTTTATTTTACAGATGATGAAACTGAGGCCAAGAGTTGTTCAGAGACTTGCTCCAGGTTTCATAGAGAGTAAGTGGCAGAGCCAGGATTCAGATGCAGGTCCTTTTGACTACACTGCAATGTGATGGTTTTACCATTGACAAAAGAAGCAGCATGGTACAATGGAAAGAGCCCTGACTCGAGACAAAAGACCTGGGTTCAAATCCTACCTGCCTCTGATGTTTTCCACCTGTGACACTTTAATCTCCCTGGGCCTTGGTTTCCTCATTTGTAAAATGAGAGGGTCAGACTAGATGACTTCCAAGGTCCCTTCCTGCTCTTGAGATCTATGGTCTCATGACCCCAACCAGGAAAGAGAGTTGGTTTGTGAGGGGGTGTGATAGACATGGGTTTGCACCTGTGGAGCCTGAATGCATGTTGATTGTATGTTGCTGTAGGGGAGGAAGTGCATGTGTATGTAGTATGTATAATCATTTGTACAAATGTCTTCTCATATATGAGCAGATAGTACCTATGGGTCTATGTGCATGGACCATGTACACCCTTATCCCTGAGGGTGGCTGACATGGAAAAGAAGTTAAGGTACCTGCCGTGGAGTACATTTGAGCATCAAGATTATTATTTCTTTCTCCTCTCCAGAGACATGGAAATGGCCAGTCAGGCAACATGGCAGATCACAATGCCCCAGCACTTATGGAGCTTGTGAGGGAGAAGGAAGAGAGGATTTTGGCCCTGGAAGCTGACATGACCAAGTGGGAACAGAAGTACCTGGAGGAGAGTACCATCCGACATTTTGCCATGAATGCTGCTGCTACTGCAGCAGCTGAGAGGTAAGACCCCATTACTTTTGACGACATACGTAGGGGAAATTGAGTTTGGAGGCCAAGGTCACGGAGTCATTGAGGATTATAGCTCAGATAACTTCCCAGAGGAGTGACTAAGTACTCTGCTGACACAATGAAGAAAGATCTGACATAGGTAACTGCTAATTTTCTTACCCAAAGACTGTATTTTGTTGTTCTAAGGTAACATTAATTAATGATTTTTAACTTTTTCTTATTATCTCCTGCACTAAATTAGCACAGTGCCTGGCACATAGTAAGCACATAATAAAAGTTTGTTGATTAACAGATTGATCTCTCTGAGTCAGCAAATCCCAATGTAACAATAATAATCTTTTTAAATCTATCCAATTGTACATTTGGTCTCAAAGTTTGCATGGTTATCTCTTGAATATCCAAACAAATGAACAGGAACCCATAGAGCATCTAATCCAAAAGGGCAAATAACCCAAATAACTCTGGTTTTAGGATGTGTTTTTCTACCCAGGTTTGAACGTGGGTGTATCTGACACATTTGAAATTCACCAAAACTTTAATCAAAGTCATGGAGCTGTGGCAGGCATGGTGGCTAGGATAATGACCTTAATGTTAGGAAGACCTGGGTTTGAATCCTTCCTCAGACACTGTGTGACCCTATGACCTTCATGATCCAATAGAAAGTCCTTTGTTTGGTTCTTAAAGCCCATGGTAACCTGACCAGTTCCTTCCTTTCCAGTCTTCTTATATTTCACTTACCTCCACATACTCTACAGTCTAATGCCACTGGCCTCCTTACTGTTTCTCAAACAAGTCACCCCATCTCCCACCTCCAGGAATTCTGACTGGCTCTCTTCCATGCCTGGAATTCTCTTTCCCCTCATCTCTTGATTTCCTTCAAGTCTCAGCTCAGATTCCATCTCTGTAAGAGGTCTTTCCCACTCTCCCTTAATGCTATTTAGGCTTCCTTCTGTGATTATCTCCAGTTTAGCCAGCATATGTCTCATTTATACCTAGTGGTTTACATGTTGTCTCCTCCATTTAATTGTGAGCTCCTTAAGGAAAGAGGCTGTTTTATCTTTCTTTGTATCCCCAGCACAGTGCCTGACACATAGTAGGAGCTTCTTGACTTGACTCTGGGCAAGTCTTTTAACTTCTATTAATCTTAGGCTGAAAAATAGTTAGAGAAGTCTATGTAGGCTATAATGTGAGCTAAGGCTAGAAAAACAAGCTTATGGAAGAGCTTGAATATTAGGATAGAAGGGGTTACATTGGGAATGCAGAGGAGGTGGCCTATAGGGGAAGATATTGCAAAGGCAGAATTGATAAGACTTTTTAACTAATTGAGTGTGGGGGATGAGAGAGATAATCAAGATAACCAAAGATTCAATCAAGGAAGATGCTAGTGCCCTGACAGAAATATCAAAGAAAAGGGGAATGGCAGCTTTGGGGAAGGCACTGATGAGTTCAGTTTTAAACACAATAAATTTGAGGCACCATTTGGACATCGAGCCAGAGAGGAAGTTGAAACTTACAGAATCTTCATGTTGGAAGGAACCTTACAGATCATCTAATACAACCCGTACTTAAACCTAACACTACTCAACAAGTGGTCTTCCAGCCTTTGCATGAAGACCCCAAGGGAGTGGGAAACTACCTCTAGAGACAGCCTATTACACTTTGGAGTAGCTCTGATTGTTAGGATGCTTTTCCTTACATCAATCTTAAATTTGTTCCTTTATAGCTTCTACTTATTGCACCTAGTGCTCCCCTCTGGGGCTAAGCAGGACAAGCCAGATACTTCTTCTAGATGACAACCTTTCAGGTACTCAGAGATAACCACATGTCCCTCCTCCTCACCCCTATTTCTTCTTCAAGACAAACAGTTTGAGATTCTATGACTAATCCTCATGTGGCATGATCTGAATTATTCAAACTCTTAATTACATAGTTTCAAATAACACTGAATCAAGTATACTTGTTTTATGTTGCATAATCAGATATGGGACTGCATATCTGGGAGTAAAGAAATTGATGTGGGAATTGTCTGTATAGTGTTTATAATTGAAATAGTGGGAATGGATGTGATTTCCAAGACAGTGAATATGGAAGATATCAGAGGATCAATTACAGAGCCTTAATGGATAAGAAGAAGGATGAGGAGCTTGGGAGAAAGAAAAAAGTACATTCCTAGAAATAGGAGGAAGGTGAGAGGACCATGTCAAGGGATCCAAGGGAGGGGAGAGTACTAAGAATGAAGTAGAAAAAAACCAATTCAAATATGGTGGAGCCACAATTAGAATCTCACAAAACTTAGCAGCAATGACACTAAGAATAAAGTCAACAGATTCATGCTATAGAAAGGTAAAAGAGAGTGATGATTATTAACAGGCCTTTAGTTTGGACAATAAGGAGGTCTTTAGCAAACATGGTGAGAGCAGTTTTAGGAGAGTGATGGGAACAGAAGTCAAACTGCAGAGATCTGGAATTGAGTGAGGGTGGGGTGGGGGGAGGAAGTAAAAGCAGTGTGTACAATATTTAGAAGTGTTTTAGTGGAGTATTACAGTCAAGTGATGGTTTTTGTTTGTTTTTAGAATGTGAAAATAAAAGCATATATGTAGGCCAAGGGTAAGAGATCGTAAGAGATTAAAGATGCATTAGAGAGGAAATGATTGATGGAGAAAGGCCACAGAGAAAACTGAATGGGATAGAATCCAGAGTTCAGGTGGAGTTAAGTCAACAAGCGTTTTTAAGTTCCTACTCTATACCTTGCTCAGCACTGGAGACACAAGGAAAAGCAAAAATAGACCACCTTTAAGGAGCTCACAATCTAAAGGGCACAAGTAAGCAACTATGTACAAACAAGACATATACAAGGTAAATTGGAGAAAACCTCAGAAGGAAGGCACTAACATTAAGGAGAATTGGGAAAGGTTTCTTGCAGAAAATAGAGATGCAACTTAGCAAGGAGGAGGGCCATCTCATACTCTGGAGACTGGTGAAGATGGGTGAGGACATGAGAGGTTTATAGGCTTGGAGGTGAGATAGCTCTGATCTCAATAAAGTAAAAGATGTGGTTTGTACTGAAAGCAAGATGGGCTGGGGTTAGAATCAGGAGCATGAGAAGTCATGTTGGCTTGTCTCTTTCCCAGCCTCTGCTGGTAAATGAATGAATGAAAAAAAATTAAGTGCTTACTAGGTGTCTAGTACTATGCTAAGGGGCTCCACGGGGGAAGACTGCATATTGTCTCTATTGAGAGGAAGCTCTGTTTGTTGTCACTTGTAACCAAAATCTTAATTTTCCCTTACCATTATCTCTTAGATTTAAATTCAGGCAGGCCAAAAAAATGGAAGTGGTCATCTTTTGGGAGCTCATTTGGAAATGATTTGCTGCTGTTGACAGTTATTGATTCTATATCTTTGCTTCCTCCTTAGAAAAGGCATTGTCTTGTTTTTCTTTCAAAGAAAGCCCCAAACCTTTCAAATTCCTGTTTCCAGGCAGTGAATATTGTCTCCAGGATAGATGCTGTCAGTGAAATTTCAATCAAGAAATTAGAAAATTGATGAGGATCTATTAACCTCCTACTATATGCCAAGCACTGGGAGTACTATGATAAAAACAAAGTAGTCCATATCTTCTCTCAAAGAGCTTATATTCTTTTGGGGGAAACAGTTTTCAAGTAGCTTCCCCTTGGCTATTGAATCTTACACATCTATGGTTGCCTGCTTAGATTGGGAACTAGGAGAATCGTTAGCTCTGGGTCCCTTCCCATCCCCAAACTTGAGTCTTTTGTCTATAAGTCGTATTTGGGTGGAATTAAAGTGCACCAAAGCTTTGCACTAGGATATTGCTGGCATTGAGGGATGTCTCAAAATTTTAAAAGAACATCTAAAAATATAGCCTTACAGGTTCTTTTGTGAGTCCCCCGAGGCTAGTTGGACCTGAACCAACAGAGACTAAAGCTGAAGGACCAAGGCAGTCATAATGGCCTACTATGTCATATTTCTTTAGTCACTCTTATGAAATTGGTGGTGTTTCTTTCTCTTTTAATGAATGCTAACTAGATGGAGGGCATTTTATTAGCTAATTAAGAGGTTTTTGTTCTCGTTACTTAAGTACAGAATTAAAGAATTTCTGGTGAGATGCCCAGAAATGAGATAATATTGTAATACCTTACATTTATAAAGGGTTTTATAGTTTACAAAATACTTTAATCAACATTATCTCATTTGATCCTTCCAAGGACCCTGTGAGGGACAGAAGTATACACTGATAAAAAAATGACTAACTTTAAAATTGTTATTGTAAGTGACTTAGAAGTCGATGCAGATGGCATGTTTATCAAATTTTCAGATTAAATAAAGCTGATTTAGATAGATGGAAGAGTCACATATTTCAAAAGATGTTAACAGACTGGAAGATTGGACTGTTTGTTATTGGAGTTTTATTGCATTTTATTAGGCAGCCACCAGGCTGCCTAAGGAGGGGCAAACCATGTTGGAAATGCCGCAAGTCAAAGCTTCCATGCTGATCAGTGGTGGATTGGGTTTAGAGATGTCTGCTGGACTTCCAGCTTGGGTGAGACAGGAAGACCTAGTCTCAAAAAGAGGAAGGAGGAGGAGGAGAAGAACAGGAAAGGAAAAGGGAAGAAATATGGAAACTGAGGTTCAGAAAGGCAAGTGACTTGCTCACAAAGATACACAGCTGGTACATGGCCAAGCTGAAATGGGAATCCAGATTTCTTATATTTAACCCAGTACTCTGGAGTCAGGAAGACCTGAGATCAAATACAGCTTCAGACATTTCATAGCTATGTGACCTTGACCAAGTCACTTATCTTCTGTTTTCCTCAGTTTCCTCAATTGCAAAGTAGGGATAAAAATAGCACCTGCCGCCCAGTATTGTGAGGATCAAATGAGATAATATTTGTAAAGCACTTAGCACAGTGTCTGGCACATAGTAAGTACTATATAAATACTAGCTATTATTAGTTACTATCGTTATAGAGAGCAAGACAGGAAGAACTCAGTAAGAAAAGAGGTAAAAACATTTGCAAAGAAAAATTGTACAAAAAAATCAGCACCCATTTATTGAGTGTGTATTATATACTAGGCACTCAGGATACAAAGAAAAAACTGACACAGCCCCTGCTCTCAAGGAGCTTCCATTCTTTCAGGAAAGCTACACGTCCAACATACACCCCTCTTACTAGCTATGTGACCTTGAGTTAGTCACTTAGCTCTTTGAGCCTTAATTTCCTCATCTGTGCAATGGAAATAATAGCGCTATTACTGCTTAATCCCACAGGACTGTTGTGAAGAAAACACTTTGTGAATCTTAGAGCCCAATATAAATGTAGATTGTTGATATTAAAGCTGATAATTCACAATGTAGACGGAATCAAAGGTGTTTTGTCAGCCAGCTAGGGGAGAGATCCCTGCCTGTGATGCTGATAGGAGCTGAATATCTGCTGGTATTGAAAATCCAGGCACCTCATTTTTCATCAGACCATGCTGAATAATGGAAGTGTGTTTTTTGTGTGTTTTGTTGTCAGGGATGCCACAATCATCAACCACTCGAGGAATGGCAGCTACAGCGAGAGTTCCCTAGAGGTCCGCATCTGGCAGGAGGAGGAGGAAGTTGTGCAAGCCAATAGGAGGTGCCAGGACATGGAATACACGTAAGGGACCCACTGCTCAGTTCCTACCATGAAGCTTAGCAGCTCTGACCATTTGTTTCCCTTGAAACCATAGAAATTTCCTTTTCCTTTTTTAATATATAGTGATATTTTTTAAAATGCATGCCTCATTCTTCACCCTTAATCCACCAGCTCTCTGCCAACAGGTCAAAAATGGACCTGTAATGGTCTTCCAGATCCCTGGTCACTTGCACTAGAGTACTTGTGCAGGTCCATTACAAGTTCACTTGCTCCAGAGTCCTAAAACAAGGGGGCAGCTAGGTGGTGCAATGAATAGAGCACTGGCCCTGGAGTCAGGAGGACCTGAGTTCAAATCCAGCCTCAGACACATAATACTTCCTAGCTGTGTGACTTTGGGCAAGTCACTTAACCCCAGTTGCCTCACTAAAAAAGAAAGAAAGAAAGAAAAGGATAGGATGTTAAATTCATCTTCCAAAGGCTCACTGGAAGTGTCTTACTAACTAGAGTAGCAGACAGGATGATGAGGACAATATGTACCTCATCCTATTCTCATATGAGCTTGGTTTGAGGACAGCTAGGTGGTGCAGTGGATAGAGCACTGACCCTGGATTTAGGAGGACCTGAGTTCAAATCTGGCCTCAGACACCTAACACTTACTAGCTGTGTGACCCTGAGCAAGTCACTTAATCCCATTGCCTCGCCCCCAAAAAAACCAAAACCAAAACCCTCCTGCAGAGTCCTAAAAGAAGGTCCAGTTTCCAGTTGAGGAAACCGATTAAAACAGAAGATAAGTGACTTGCTCAAGGTTACGTAGCTATTAAATGTCTGGAGCTGCATTTGAACTCAGGTCTTCTTGACTCCAGAGTACTGGGCTAAATAGAAGAGTGACATTGAGCTGGTGCTTTCTGAGTGATAAAAGGAAGCACCTAAAGAGAGGAAAGAAAGATCTAGCTGTTGTCCACAAAGGAAAAGTTGTCACACATAGCTTCTAAATCCATGTAATTTTATGCCAAAACCCATCTTTATAACTGAGGTTATGTTAACAAGAGCTGTGTTCTGCAGCTATTAATCTGTCTTTCTCCAATCCTTCTGAAGGTTGGAGTGAGGGTTGGGACTGGGGTGGGATTGGAAGATGTAGAAAATATTTCATAAAATCACAGACCATAAGATCTGGGAGATCATCTGGGTCATTCTCTTCCCCCTATCTTATTCTCTCACTCTTCCCTCCCCCCTTGTTTTAAAGATGAAGAAAGTGAGGCCCAGAGAACTTAGGAACACAAAGTCACCAGCCTCATTGTTTATGGAACCAGGACCAGACCTGGGTTGCCTGAGCCCCACTGGCTGTTTCACCCCCTGCAGTACATTGCCTCTTTCCCTTTACCTGCCTGTCTTGGGAGTCTTTCTTTAACTTCTAATCTCTTTTATCTGTGATGGGCTCTAGAGGGTCTGGATCACTTTACCACCCTTGAGGTACAGCAGATTCTTGGGGCTTGTTGGCCAATCATTGATCCATAGAAAAGCATCTAGTGGTTGCTACAGGTCCTCTTTCAACAGAAATAATTCAATCAGATTATCAGTCAGTCAACAAGCATTTATCAAATGCCTTCTTTGTGCCAAGAATTGTGGAAATGAAAAATGTCTCTGCCATCAAGGAGCTAGACAATATGTACATATATGAGGTATATACAACACAAATACAAAATAGGTACAAGGTGATTCTGGGTAATGAGGGGAGGCATTGGTAGATTGAGGCAGCCAGGTGGCACAGTGGATAAAGTGCTGGGCCTGGAGTCAGAAGGACCTGAGTTCAAATCCAGCCTCAGACACTTACTAACTGTGTGCCCCTGGACAAGTCACTTAACCTTGTTTGCCTCAGTTTCCTCATCTGTAAAATGAGTGGAGAAGGAAATGGCCAACTACTTCAGTATCTTTGCCAAGAAAACTTCAAATGGGGTCATGAAGAGTCGGACACAACTGAAATGAACTAGCAGTTAGGGAGAATCAGAAAGGGCTCCGTGTTGAAAGTGACTTTTCAGCAGAGCTTTGAAGGAAACCAAGGATTTGGAAACAAAATTTTGGAAGGAAAGGAGACCAGACATTTATTAAGCACCAGCTGTGTGCAGAGCACTGTGCTTGGTGCCAGGTGAGATAAAAGGTTTAAATAAGACGTAGTCCTTGCCTTCATAAGATCATAAAGTTTAGATCTCATCTAGGTCGGTCTGCTCATTTTATAGACGAGTACATGGAGTTTATAACCTAGTAGGAAGATGTAGCACATAGGCCAATAGCTATAGTATAAAAGGATATAGGGACGATACATTAGAAAGGAACAAAAATTAGTACTATCTATGAGCTTCCTGAAAGTGATGGTATTTGAGTTGGACTTCAGGGTCAAAGGAGATGTTCAGTAAAGAAGATGGTATGCAAGGACAGCATTATTCTCAGCACAAGAATTGATATTAGCCACAGGGAGAAGGTAGGGAAGTGTGAATTGTATATAGGGGATGATGCAATAAATAAATGTTGATGGACCAACTTCCCTGATATTCTTGATGATCTCAGATGAAAAGACATCAGCGAGGGAGACAAATCCTGGATGCGGTATCAGCATAGAAGTCATGATAGTTAAACTGAAATGAATAGTTAGCCCCAGATACATACAAGCACACATTAATACATAATTCAATAATGAAGAACCCAGTGATGACCTCATTTGTCAGATCAAGGTTTGGGGTAGATTGGTACAGGCACTCTGCCTGCTCCTGCTTCTTACAATTTTACTTTGAAGGCGGTACCAGTAACTCCACCCATTCTCTGAAGGTATTACTATGTGAGGACACGTGAGAATTCTGTCTGTAACCTAGGATTTTTTTGCTCTTACTCTCTCACCAGCATAAAAAATCTTCATGCCAAAATCATAGAGAAAGATGCCATGATTAAGGTCCTTCAGCAGCGATCTAGAAAAGACGCAGGAAAGACAGATGCCTCCAGCTTACGTCCTGCCCGCTCTGTCCCGTCTATTGCTGCAGCCACTGGCACACACTCACGCCAAACATCTCTTACCAGCAACCAGTTAGCTGAGGAGAAGAAGGAGGAGAGGACCTGGAAAGGGAGCATCGGTAAGTTCCATACCTCTTAATGTTCTCTCTACTGAACAACAGATCGTAGTGAAATATCAGTCAGTCCATCAGTAAGCGTTTTAATAAATGCCACTTACTGTGTATCTAATAATTGTATCAACTATGTGCCAGGCACTGTGCTAAGTAAGCACTGAAGATATAAAAAATGGCAATATGTGCCTACTAAATGCACCTACTATGTGCCAGACACCGTGCTAAGCACTGCAGATACAGAGTTTGGCAACATGTGCCTACTACTATGTGCCAGGCACTGTGGATACAATGAATAGCAAAAACAATCCTTGCTCTCTAGGTGCTCCTCATGTAATGGGAGAAGAAACATGTTAACTGTGTGCAAACAGGAAAATTAGAGGAAGGGCATTAGCATTAAGGGAGGCTGGAGAGGCTTCTTAGAAGAAGTGGGACTTCAACTGAGACTTGAAGGAAGCCAGGGAAGCCAGGAGGCTAGAGGTGAGGAGGGAGAGCATTTCAGGCATAGGGGATAGCCTGTGAAAATGCATGGTGTCAGGAGATGGAGTGTCTTGTTGTATGAGAACTTGTGAGAGGCAGGACAATTCAATGGAAAGAGATCGAAGGATGGAGACCAGCATTTAGGCCTACATTGGTCATTTATTGGATGAAACTTTGGGCGAATCACTTAACTTTGCTTCCTGTGTAATGGGGACTAATAACTGCCCAATGTATCTCACAGGAGAAGAGCAAAGGAAATAATAGCTTTCAAAGGCTTTTGAAAAGGGAAATATGCTATAGAAATATGTGATACTTCATCCTTTCCTGATGCATTGCAGCCCTTTTGACCTTTAGCAGTCAGTTTCACGAGTTGTACTGGCCCGATGCATTTCTCCACTCATAGCCAAGCTTCTGGTTGATGATTCCCTCCATCCTTTGCTAGGCCGGTTTTCAGCAGGCAGACACACAAGTCCATAGCCAGGTCCAAACTCAAACATCTTCCAGCTTTGTGGGACCCGCCAGAGCTTACACAGCCTTTGAGGTCAGGGGGTCACCTCCATACCACATTGAGGCAGGAGAGGAGGACTTTAGCGGATGATGTAGTATTTGTCATTCCTCTTATGTAGGATGGGACTTCAGGGAGGCTTTGTGAGGGAAGTAGGCACTAATAGGCTTATAGGTCTAGAGCCAAAAGGTATGTTAGATGTCATCTGATCCAGCTTCCTAATTTACAGATCAGGAAATGAGGTTCAGACAAGTTAGGTCCAATCCACTCCAATCCAAAAAACATTTCTTAAGCACTTACTATGTACCAGACATTGTGCTAAGCACTGGGGATACAATTAATAAAAAGAAAGAGAGTCTCTGTCCTCGACGAGCTCAAAATCCCAAAGGGGAGACAACGCACACATGGAGGCAGGAAAGCAGGGATGGGGGATGGGGGATGGGATACTAGAGGGTACCCAGTGCAGAACATCTTGTTCCATGGAGTTCCATGAAACCAAGCAGCAGTTGCAAAATGGAGTGATCTGAGAGTCTATTTGGGTGACTTTTTCCAAGGTCACACAGGCTGTAAATAGCAGACTCAAGATTCAAACTCATGTCCCATGACTCCCAAGTTCAGTGCTCTCCTCACTGGAGTTCCTGGCAGAAATGCCTAGAGTTGGGTTAAAAATTAGGGGTCAAGGGGGCCTAGAAATAAGAGTTTTGCCATAGAAAAATCCTAGACATCTTTTCCTTAGAGAATCTCTCCACTCTCCCATGCTGAATTTCCAAAGCAGCTGGGGTGGTGGGATAAGATAAGGAGTGCCGTTCTCTGACAAATTAGGCTCCTTTGAAGATTCTCCTTAGGAGCAGAATTTGTGCCCTGTGTGATATTTTCCCTTGGTACTGCAGACAGAGGTGGGGGGAACGACTGGGGATAGGGGTTCCAAACCCAGGAATACTAGAGAATTTTGACTGCTTAGTGCCAGGGGGGTTAAGAACATAAGGGAATATAAAGAATAAGAAGTCTGATGATCAAAGCTACCCAGCCAGGATCTCTGTTTGAAGTCCCTCCACAGTCTTGTCTCAGCAGCTCCCCCCCCAAAGGAAATTGACTTCAAAGAGGGTGTGTGGACAGCAGCTGTGCTCATCAAAGACCCCCTTCCAGGGCAATTGTGCTCCGCCTCACAGATAGAGAGGCTTGCTGGAGACCCAAGGAAAGAGAGGCATGATCGACGACAGCTGGAAATGTGGCAAAAGGATGCCAGCCTGAAGTCAGTTTATGACATCTACCCATCTAGGCATTTATCCTCCTCCTGCCTACCCTCTCCCCTTCCAGCCTTCCAAGCATAGAATAGGGCTGCCACCAAAACAGATTCACCCAGAATCTCAGAGCTGGAAAGGATCTCAAAAGTCTTCTAGTCTAACCTTTACCTGAACAAAATTCCCCTTTGCACCATCCCTGGACATGTGATCTCTATGCAAAAACCTTCAGGAAAAGGCAGACTCTGGCAGCCATTCCTATTTTGGACAATTCTGGTCATTAGCAAGTTTTTCCTTGCAACAGAAATGTTTCTGTGGCTCCCATTCCTTGTCCTTCCTTCCCATTTCTGCCTTCAGTAATGACTAGACACATAGAGCCCAATATTTATTGCTGAATTAGGGCTCTGAGACACAAATCTCTATTGGCTTTAAAAGGAGGTAGATAGAAACCCCACAACACCCAATTCTGATTTGGGGAAGGGGCTTAGGCAAGTTTCCTAATTGATCTGGCAAAACTGAGATACCCTGGTTTGTGAGCACAAAATCTCGAGTAGGCTTCTCTTCAGGCCAAGGGATACCTGTGTGTAGTTATGGGAAATCTATAAATCACTCTTTAGGCTGCTCTGGGAAAGAGGATATGCAAACCTAGCTGATGTGGGTGATTTATGAATTACCCAAACTAAGACAAACTGGCTTGGGAAGCATCATGGTACAGGGGGAAGCACATTGCCTCTGGATTCCAAGGAGTTAGGTTCAGATACCTTTCCCAGGCCTTCTTAATGCTTGCTAGTGCCTTCTCTCTGTGATTAGGGTCATGTTGTTTCTGTAGGTATCTTGTTTTTCCATCTGTATATATCTTGTTCCATATTATTTCCACCATTTGTCTGTGAACTCCTTGAGGACCTCAGGAACTGTTTTTGCCTTTCTGCCCCAGCACTTGGCATTTAATAAATGCTTGTTGACTTGTCTTTATTTGATCTGTTATACTTACTGCCTGTGTGACCTTGGACTTTACCCCTGGGCCTCAGTTTCTTCATCTGTAAAATGAAGGGGTCGGACTAGTTTGCCGCTGAGTCCCCTTCAGACTCTAAATCTATGCTCCTATGATGAATAGCACTTAATAGTCTACATATAAGCCCCATCACTTTTTGGAGACAGCTTTTCCCAAAAGACATGTCTCCGACACTAAAAACTTTCACAGCTGACTCGGGTTTCTCCTTTGAAAAATTAGCCCTTCTTTGAATATTCTTCTCAGAAGCCACACATGTGTCCTGTGTCTTGTTCCTTGGTGCCCTGGCCTCCGGACAAGATCACCAGCCCAACTTTTCTTGGAAACATCTGAAGACCTTCATGTCTAGGGTGACCCATTTCCCTCCTCCAATAGCTATAGCCTTAGGCATCATCTGGGGGATATAGTCAAGGAAGGGAGGCTAGCTCTTCATGAGCACTGAGCAGTTTGGCCGATCTTAGATGCTCAGGGTGTCCTCATCCCATTTGAGTTGCTCTGTTGTGGCCCAGTTCTCTTAACCTTGCTTCTCATCCCAAGGTAAATAAAAATGTATTTCTTCTTCCTTTACCTCCTAACTAATCTGGCAAACCAATCATGGACTGGAGAATGGTGCAAAGCAGTTTGCTTTTCAGCAAGGGTCTACATGAGACCACAAAGTCACAGCCAAGGAATTGGCTATAATAGGGAGAATTTCAGAAACAGCAGGAGGCCAGTGGAGAAAATGTTTTTAGGCCACTGAACACATCACCTATGAGGGAGGCCAACTTTCTTAAGATAACACCAGAGAGCAAACCCATTGTCTGTGTCCTTTAGCTAAGAAGAAATATCTTACCCAAGATTAATAAAGAGACTCATGAAGCTGAAAGATGTTTCTTTTCTCACTCTCAGGATTGCTATTAGGGAAAGAGCACCATGACCACGCTTCTACTCCCTTGCTGCCAACACCTCCTCCCCTGCCACCGCCAGCGGCTTCATCTCTGTCTCCAGCAGCTTCCATGGTTCTGGTAGGCAGCTCCCATGCCAAAACGGGCAGCAAAGACAGCAGCACTCAGACTGACAAGAGCTCTGAACTCTTCTGGTCCAGCATGGCTACTTTTCCTAGCCGTGGCAAGCTGAGCACTACCCCTTCAAACAGCCCCATCTTGAAACACACTGGGGCCAAGGGAACTGGAGAAAAGTTGGGTGAGTATTTCCGCACTTGTAGGATCTGGACTTTTCTATCCAGTTAGGGGAGGAGAAGGGCAGAGAGTGAAACTTGAATCAAGAAAGATCATAAGTAGGGAAGTCATCCTGGCTTGGAGACTTCTGATACACAGTTTCTATTTAATTATTATTAAGCTTAACTCCCTCCCTGAAGTATGGAAAGCAAAATTTCTTTAAGCATGAGGGTAGATAAAGTACTAGACTCAGAACCAGGAAGACCTAGATTCAGATCCTGCTTCTGGCTCTGATACACACTAGCTTTGTGAACCTGAGCAAAGGGCTTAAGCTCTGGCGGCTGTAGGTGTGAGGTGGCAAACACAGGGTGGATGTAGCCCACAGCACTCCCAAGCACAATCGTAACCCAAATTAAAAAGTAGTTCCAATCTGATTTTAATGTGTTAATATAATAATAAAAAAAGAAGTACAGTATATGAATATGTGTGGTTTTCTAAGTCCAAATATGGTCTGTAGGAATCCTTATGGATATATAGTGACTCCAGTTTCTATTAGAATTTGTCACCATTGCTCTAAGAAACTCTCTAAGACTATAGCTTGCAGAGAATGTACTGATCTGCCTTGTTAGTGGGAATTTCTTCACCTGAGAGTTCCCCTATACCAGAGGTATCAAACTTGTAGCTCCATTAAGAACAGAGGAAATGTTTAACAAAATGGATACAAATACAATACAACGGAGATAATGTTAACTTATGGTTTTCTACATCAATATGCTGCAGGCAGGAATCAGTTTCTATTTGAATTTGACATCATTGTTCTATACCAGAGAAATCACAGATCCTGTCCCTATCCCAATGAGGGCTTTAACATGTCTCCCTATAATGCATGGAGAGCAGTAGATGACACGACTGTGAAGTTTGGAAAAAGGCTTTTCAGGGTGTGTGAGCTTTTGTCATCAACATTTCCTGAACACTCAATGGTTACAGAAGTATTCTATTCATTGCCAAAGCAAGAGAAGTCTGCTTTTTTTGTATGTAAAGGGTGATTTCAATTTAAACTTCCTGGGAGGAGGTGGGGGGAGGGCAATTTTTCACAGCTCTTATTGAGAAAAAAATGAACTCTATGTTCATTGAAAATATACCAATGGTGCCTTATTCTTGTTCTAAACAATAGAATCCCTTAGCTTTGAGGGAGTTACTTGAACGTAAGAGACATTTTTGCCAAAATCTGGCTCAAGAGTATGTGCAGTGATGGGGAGAGGAGCGAGGTAATTTAAGGAGAAAAATGAAGAGGCACAAGAGTCATGGTTGGATCCCACTTGTCAACTTGAGGGCACATTTAGAAAGGTGTTTACAATACTAGGTTTCCTCCTTCTTTCCGCTCTCCCCTCAATATTCTTGATGAGATTGAAAGGGTTTGGTTTTGAAGAAGGGTTTCTAAAACTGGCTTTTCCTTTGATGAACGGGCTATTATCATATACATACATATATGTGGGTGCATATATATGTATATGTGTGTGTATACCTATATGTGTGTGTATATGTATAACATACATATATACATATACATGTATGACATATATATGTATGTCTGTCTTTCTCTTTCTTTTGGCAGAGACCTCGCCCAGCCAGGGGAAGCCAGGTCCTGAGAACAAAGGCCGAGTCAGCAGTTTGCTTCATAAACCGGAGTTTCCAGATGGAGAGATGATGGAAGTTCTCATCTAGGAGCTGCCCTCTCCCCCAGGGAACTTCCCATGGAATGATGCCCAAGAAAAGTGTTTTAGGGCAGAGAAAGAGGGATGGGAAAGAGAGGGAGGGAAGGAGGGAGGGAGACTGAGAAGGTTGGTGGGTGGGATTTCAAGAACAATTCAAAAGGATAGGGATTTCAGACTCTCAAAACACATTTATTTTTAAAGGTAGATGGAAACAGGAGACCTGCATGACTGAAGATGAATGAAAGTACTCTGGATTATTGCAAAGAGAGGGAAAGGCAAAGATAAGTGTGGATTTGGAAAGAAATTTAACAGAAAAGAGAAAGTAGCCATTTTTATTGTATGGAAAAGATATCTCTTGGCGAGGATCTGTTCAGAACCATTCTCTGATTAAGATTGGCTAAGCTCCCAAATTGCTTTTCCTTTGAAAGTCCAATGTTCCTTTTTGCATGTCTTTTACAAGCGAAAAAAATGTTTATCCATCACTAGAACCCATTCTGATTATATGTAACATCCCTGAACCATCATCAGGGCTTCCCGTGAAGGGTTATGAGCATGTCGGTGTGGGTATGAGTAAGTACAATTCGATGTCCACGGGGAGGTGGGGTAATTAGACAGGGATGGCAGCCCCTAAATAATCCCTGGCCTGATCCAGACTTCCAGGAGATTTAGACAAGCTCTTCTTTCCCTCCCATCTTATATTCAGCAGTGTCTTCCAAGAAGGTCACCCTCCTTGGGTTTCTGGTGCTGTCTCTACCTTAAGTTCATCCTTGCTTCTTCTTAGAACTAGGATTTCAAAGAGCATCATGTTAAGTGTTCTCATTATTCCTTCAGTGCTTAGTAATGAACTAGTAGCTTTCTGGAGCCATATTCTAGTTGTCTTGCTTCTCTCTCCACCCCATCTCCTGACCCCTAGCTCATGTACATGATAACTCATTCTGATTGTGAAACTCTTGTTAAATTTTGATGAAGTAGGGTATACTATTGATGATATGACTTTTTTCATTAAGAGAATGGCACTGCCTCTCTTCTGGCTCACATGACCTCTTCCAGAAAGAATTTAAATGTTCTTACCCAACCCATTATTTAAATTTCTCTAGTTAAGAGGATAAGAAAAGGGGGTTTTTCACAACAGGGCTTTAATTGCACATAGTTGGCCCAGCTCCTTCTATACCTCAGCAGTCACCTTGTTCAAGATTTCTTGTACTTGTGGGCCCAGGAGCATCTTCTCATACATATACACTGCTTCCTCACCCTCATGATTATTAATGAGCAGCAAATTATTTGGTAGAATATAGCCTTTAGCTTCCCTCTGCCAAGAATGTGTTTAGTAACACACCAGCACATATAGTAGGGACATTTTAATATTTATTCTTCTGATCAGCTTTTCCTAGACAAGGCAGGGAGAACATTGAATGTAAAAATAGATGATGTATTAGGTAGCTATTATTCCTCTTGCACTCTGGAGTGGAAAGGGTCAAAGTGACGTTGCATGTTTCTTCACTTTCAATTTGGTTTCCTTTGAAAAGGTTAGAAAGTTCCATGTCATGAGGGGGTGAACCTTGATTTTAGAGCTACCTCTCCAAAATGGCTCCAAATCAGTCAATGAACAAGTTATTTATTAAGCATCAAGGAAGCATTTATTTACATTCTAATCATCCATGACCACTCACTTGACCATGAAAAAGTCAATTTGCCTTCTTGGGCCTCAGTTTCCTTTTCTATAAAATGATTGGGTTGAACTAAGGTTCTTCTCTGCTCTCAAATTTTATTATTCTGTCTCATTCATTCTACTTTTTTTCTCCTTTGGTCACCTAGAAAAAAAATGTGAAATCTTGTGTGTGGTCTCACCTAATTGACTGCTGGAGATAAAATACGTTTGGAATTCCTCCCACTTGTCTGGTCAGTTCTTTTGAGGCAAGTCTTCGGAATTTAGCTGATGTATGGATCTTGTTTTCCCCAGAACATGAGCTCACAACCTGACCAGATGAAAGTAATGAAGTTTTCATCTGAGCAGGAAGGGGAAAACCACTAGCTTTTGACTCAGAATAGACTTTTTGTTCATATTTATTTGTTGAAACCTGCTCTCTGTTCATGTGACAAAGACCATAGAAAGCAGGCTGAAGATTAAGAGATACCAGTTTCCATTAGTGGGCTGTCCTCATCTCTTTCATTGTGAAATACCACAGCTTTAGGAACCACAGCTTTAGGATGGGGTGGAGTATAGGTCAGAGGTAAGTTAGGTGCAAAGTGAATTGAATGTCCCCATCCTCATCTCTGCTCCATTTTACTAGCACCGGTGACAGGGTTAAGCTGATGATACCTACCTCTGAAGGTATTGCTCTCTAGCACTAATCAGTATTAAATGGGCACATCCTCCCCCCAGAGGCAAGGGATTAATCCATATGTTATCACACATGGATACAGAAAATTGGGGTGAAAGTCCAGAACTGAGGCCCTTGAATTCTATCACTAGCTGCCATAGGTGAGAAATTTCCATTGATATCAGTAATAAAGAGGGTGTATTAGCACTCCCTAACAAACAGTGTTAACAAAAGAAAGTGCTCTCTGAAATTTCTCCTGTGTTGACTAGGACAGCGGATTTTCTATCAACATGTTCAGCAGATTTAGGCCTTTATTGTAGAACACCACTGGGAATGATATTGGGGTGGAGAATCAATGACATGCCAAGAGATCAATGAATTCTTTATATACATGCTGAAATAGTGCTATTAAAATTATTTCATTGACAACATTGAATGAATTAACCATGATGAAATCATGGCAAATTAGTTTGCATCTCTGAGCCTCAGTTACTTCATCTGTAAAATTAGGAGATTCGACTAGATGATACCTTCCAACTCATCAAAAAAAACTATCGTGTAGTCAGTATGTGCAAAGGGCATTCTCAGGGGCTATACCAAATATTGTACATTGGTAGAAAGTCCTCTGACACTAGATTTTTTTAGCTGTGTCTAAAAGCAGAAGAGGTCCCTGCCCAACACCCCCATCCCCACAAATGGAGAAGAGGCCATCATTCTTAACTTGTCAAGAATCTCTTCTTTTCATTTCCCCTTAATTCTTGCCCTCTTAAACTTCCCAGGTGTCACTTAATCCAGACAGTGGAAAGTGCCAAGATTAGCCTGTCCTGAATGTGCTTCCAGGGTAGGACATCTTTCCCTTCCTTTGTTTGAGGAGCATTGACTTCTCTGCAGTGAAATGAAAGCCAATGAGCCTTTTTCCCCTTAAAAATAAATCTGTGAGGGTCAGAAGTAAGCAATTGCCCTTTGGAGTCTATCAGTGTCCTTGAACTCCATCAGGAAAGTTTGGTTTGAACCAGGAGACTGGTTGCTCAGAGTGAATTCTGGTCTTAACACAAAGAAGGTCTTGTGGACAGTCATGAAGGAGAGCCTCCCTCCTGAATCACAGGTGCTAGGGAATAAAACCACCCTTGAGTGGTTCCCAGGTAAGCTGCAGTGCCTCCATGCATTCCTTGTTTCCAATCTCACCCCCGTTTATCATGAAGATTATGAGTACATATACCTATGGTGGCCAAAACACAAACCCTTATGCTGAATTCTAATTGGATTCTGGTTGCCATGGAGATAACAGAGGGAGATGAGTGAGACAGGCTGATTGTCTTTTGGGTCCCCAATGTAATCGCCCACCAGGAACCCAAAGATCCCTATTATAGCCCAGTGATGTGTGTAAGGAGAGAAAGATGAAGGGGCAGCTAATGGAACCATGACTCAGAAGATCAGAGATGCCAGCTTTACATGGCAGAGAACTGTGCCAAGCCAAGAGATATGTTTTCTAGTGCCACCGTTTTGTTAATTCTATGCATTTATTTTTTGTCTGTACCTGAAAAACAATTTTTGCATCACTCTTCTCTTTATGGTTTTGAACTTCTTATCAAAGGAGTGGTGTGTCTGTAGCGAGAGAAATGCCATGGACGTTCTTTCATGTTTCCAGGTAGACAGTGTGATATACATCTTCCTTCTTGTCAGTCCACCTCCTGTCTCCAAACCTGAGGTGACTCAGTATGTGTTTTGTAAACTTTTGTGTTTTTTTTTCTTCAAGAAGAAATCTAAATGTTTCTAAGTGTGTGTGCTCAGTAAGTGGACTGTTTAAAATATTTGTATCTGCAAAAGCGTGGACTTCTTGGGAAATGGATTATTTAGTAAGTTACCAAGAAATGGTCAGCAGGGAGATGACAATGGTGAGCATTTTAGTAAGTGACTTTCTTCAAAGAAGTGGCAAAAATGCTCCTTTTAAAAGCTTCTTTCTTTTTATAATAGTTGTACCCTTCTCTCTTCTAAATATTTAATGGTGTACATATACATGTATATATGTAAGTGCATATATACAAGGGGTGACTATCAAGTGATGTGACTAAAAAAGTTTTATTTTTAGCAAATACACCAGACCTTATACATCCAAATGAGTGATGTACATTTAAAGTTTTCTGCTTGGGGCACCATACATTTATTCTACAATGATGCCGTTGCTCAAAGCATGTATGAGTCACACCTTGCCCGGGATGTGCTTTTGAATATCCTCAGTCAGTGCAGGCAAAATCTTCCCCTTCAAAAGAGAAATTCATTTGATTTTGGGTGCCAAATCTCTTGGGAAAAATGGGTCATCAAATTGGGTAAAACCAATTTTTTGGTGAAAATCAAAGTTATAACTCTCAAAGCTGATTTCCTTTTCCCAGAATCACAGAATCCCTGAGTTGGAAGATCTCAGAGGTCACCCAGTCCTACCTTTACTTAAACAGAAATACTCTCTGTAACAACCCAGTGAAGGTCAAGCCAACTCCCACATAAACGCCTCCAACGATGGTGGCCTTTGTCACTGCCCAGGGCAGCCACTCTCATTTTTGGATAGTTCTATGTGCCTCGGGTAGCTCCTAGGATAAATTATTATCTGGTTCAGTGTGGTGAATCCCCACGCCAGGAGTTGTACATGATGATGAAATCCTTTTCATATTTATATAACTACTAAAAAAATTTTTTTCTTACCTCTCCCTTGGGTAACTCTTACCCATTGTTCCAAGAGAGCCAAGTAAATTGTGGCCTGGAACTTAGTTCTGACAGCAGTGCCCAAAGAGGAGTTCCAAAAAATGTTTTAATTAATAGTACCAAGCAATACAGAAGGACAACACTCATTTGGATGTATATGTTCCAGTGTATTTGTTTGTTTGCTTTTTAATAAAAGGTTCCATCACTCTCATGATGTCATGCACGTGTTTATATGTATATGCACACTCTGCGAGTATATGTGTATATTCATTAGTACATACATTCAGTAGTTATTGAGCAAAACTGTGTTCTACGAAATGCATGTTGTTTTATAATACCATTGCAGTATGCTTTTGCTGTGGGATTTTGCTACTTCGTAGAATTAAAAATACAGTTACATATAAATAAATATATTTGCAGCATTTTCTTCTAGTATCAGTGCAGAAAGTTTTGCTCTCCAGCAGTGTTTACAAACGATTTTGTCCCAAAATTTGTCCGTCTTGTAAACAACTATTTATTACAGAATGGAATGTAGGCAAATGTAAACCCCATTTACTATTTGCGGATTTGGAGAAATACTCTTGGAGGTTCTCAGCATTTTCAATTGAATTGAGGTATTTTTCCCTTTTGGAAAGAGCAGTGGTTCATTCCCCATAGTTGGATGAGAGGGCAGAGTCTAGAGAAAGTGTCATGGGTTGGATGCTTCTCCCCAGCTCCAGCGATGGTTACGCACAGCACCTGCTATTGTTATTCCTGCCTGCTCCATGTGTATGTGTCTTGGTGCTTTGTGAACTTGTGCTGTATTCATTCCAGGTGACATCGGTAACTGGTTGTAAAATTTTGGCATGTGATTATTGCTGGTCTGTATAGAATGGGGTGTATAGCACTGTACAGCCAGATGGGGATGTGTACATAGGGGGAAGTCCAAGCATGTGATGTGTCCCCTGCAGCAAATATTGATATTGTTGGTCAGCCAAAGATTTTCCTATTCTTTGCTGCTTAAACTTGTGCCTTAATATTGTATATAATAAATGGATTAAATGGTCTTTTTTTCCCCATTGTTTTTTTTATCTTCCCCAAAGGTGGTAGATAATCAGTATTTACTGACTCAGGTTGCATTTCTCTTTTGGGGGACTGCTACCTCTTAACTTTTGCTGGAGCTGGCGAAAATATTGGACATGTATTGTCAGCCTCATTGTTATCCAGAATACCCAATGAAGAAATTCCTTCTGCCAAAGTAGGTTACTTCCTGCTCTGGAGCTTAGAATCTAAGAGACCTGCTAGGGCACTGCAAGGTTAAGTTTCTTGCCCAAAGTCAAGCAGCCAGTGTATATACGTCAGAATTAGGACTCAGGTTTGAGTCTTCCTGACTTCAAGATTGGGTCTCTACTATACCATCCTGCCTCTCACCTTAAACTTCTATGTTCAGAAATGTTTAATTCTTTCTTCTGCACATCTCCCCAGCTTATAACACTTGGGCAACTGCTGCCACAGGATGTCAAGTCCCCAAAAGGAAGTGAGTCACCCAGGGGACAGGGGTTTTCAGGTCTTAGGTCTCTTTTCAGACACTTAGGACAAAGGGAATGCTCTGAGACTGTTGTTGCAGGGAGCGTGACTTCCTTTTGCATCCCACACGGGGAAGTCTTTCAACGGCTCCTGTATGCAAAGCCTGGTTAGTGTGATTTGTTAATCGGACACTGTCCCTGATAATTAACAACAGACCAAGTCCTGGAAAATGTAGTGAGTGAAATGCTTCCCTGGTTTCTTGGGGCAGACCATGTCAGCAGACAGTTCTTTCTCTTTCATTTACTATTGGCCCAGGATCAGAGAAATGAGCCCAGAATTACAGACTATCAGAGCTGGAAGGGGCTTTCACGATCACCTAGTCCAGTCTCCTCAGTTTTTCAGATAAGGAAACTGAAGCTGACAGAGGAGAAGGGACTAATTCAAGGTCACAATAACTGATGAAACCAGTGACTTTATGGCAGCTAGGTGACTCAGTAGACTCTGACTCAGGTCTTTTACCATATGCCGCGCTGCCTCTTTGGTGAGGCTTCTTCCAACTCTAGGGATCTGTGATTCTAATTCAGCCCAGAAGTTCTCCTGCTGCCTCTTTGTGTTGCTGAAGCGATCAGCAGAGCTAGCTCCCCAGGAGCTGAGAGCCCTTCAACCCCAGTGACTGTCAAGGTTGCCACTGACTTCCCAAGCCCTTTGATTGATGGTTTCAGAAGGTCTGCTCTAATTTGGAGCCTGAACAATTGTTAATTTTTATTAGGGCTATAACCAACTTCTAGTATTTCCTAGCCCCAGGCCTAATGACTGATGTTAGTGTAAAGTCCATGAATAAATTCCTCAGTTAGGGGCCCCATGTCACAACAAAGCTGAAAAGGTAGGTAATTGGGAAGGCTGATGGGTTGTTAATGAGGAGGGCTACTGTTATCTGGAACATCAGGTAAGAATGTCATTGAACTCTGTCATCTCTCTGTCTCTTTCTTTTTACCACCTTCCCTACCCCACACTCACCTCTCCCTAAGTAAAGAAACTCCAAATGTAGGAAATTTCATGTGGCTATTTCAAAGAATTATGGAGAAAAAATGAGAAGTTTCCTAAGTAAAGTGTTGTGTATATTGTGGTTAGCTGGTATATCCAAATTGCAAGATTTAGGTCATTGCCTACTTGCATTTCCTAGCATAGACCCTAGAATAAGAAAACAGAAGGGAAGGGATTCCTTCCCCCAAAACAAGGTTTTTTAGGGAGAGGGGAGTGAAGAATGGTTTTTGAATTGTTGAATTTAAAAAGCAACTTTAAGGCTGGTATAGAAAGTGGCAGGACATGTAGGCATCTGATTCCTAGTACCATAGGGCTGGTCTGTTTAGTCCCAATGGTAAAATGCCAATATATCTTGACTTTATTCCTGGAGCATCCTTGAAGACAGGTTAGAGAGAAAGAAGTCAAAGAGCAAGAAAGACATGGTAACTTTGCCCTTGTAGGGTTTACCATCTGCTAGGTACTGAATATTAAGAAAGGCAAAAACATAGTCTCTGACTTTGAGGAAATAATATTCTAATGTAGGCAACATATAAATAACTATGTAAATATATGACATACATGATCGATCTCTCTCTCTCTCTCTCTCTCTCTCTCTCTCTCTCTCTCTCTCTCTCCTAGAAGATAATCTTGTAGGAAAGGGGCTAGCAGCTAGGGAACCAAGAAAGGCTCCTGTAGAAAATGGAATTTGAGTTTTGGCTTGAAATCATGAAAACTAAGAGGCAGAGGTGAGGAGGCTGAGTATTCTAGGAATGGAGGAAAGCCAGTGCAAAGCCATGAAGATTAGAGATGGAGTGTCTTCCTCACGGAATAGAAAGTAGGCTTATATAGCTGGAGAAGGGTATAGTATAAGATGATTGGAATGGTAGAAAGGGGCCAGTTTATGAGGAGATTTAAATACCAAATAGAGAATATATAATGAATTCTGGAGGTAATAGGGAGAAGTTAAATAAAGGGACAGAGAAAGGAGAAGACATGGTGACTGTCACCTGTAGTGACTGCCCTGAGGAGGTGAGAAAGAGGGCAGAGAGAATATGGTTATATCACAGTTGTAATAAACTCCTTGAGGGTAATAACTCATATTTTTCCTTTTTTCTGTATCTCAAGTATTTAGCACAGTGCCTGGCACATAGTAAGTAAGTACTTAATGTTTGTTGACTTCATTTGATTATGCAGACAAGGAAAGAGAGCAGAAAGAAGAAAGGATGTGGTGACTTCACAACTCTTGTGACTGCAACAGACAGTTGAGGGAGAAATATCAGAGAGTAGGATGGGAATAGTTTGTAGATATAGAGGTAGAAGAGACTTCATCCAACCTCCTCTTTTTTACAGCTGAGGAAACTGAGATTTAGGGAAGTGAGCTGTCCTAGAGGTCACAGTGTCAGAAAAAGCAATGTGCTTTCCTGTCGGTGCAAGATGGCGGTGCAGAGCTCCAAGAAGAGGTAGTTTGTTGCTGATGGCATCTTCAAAGCCGAGCTGAATGAGTTTCTCACCAGGGAGCTGGCAGAGGATGGCTATTCTGGGGTGGAGGTTCGAGTTACCCCAACCAGGGCAGAAATCATCATCTTGGCTACCAGGACTCAGAATATCCTTGGGGAGAAGGGTCGCCAGATTCGTGAACTGACAGATGTAGTTCAGAAGAGGTTTGGCTTCTCTGAAGGCAGTATAGAGCTGTATGCTGAGAAGGTGGCCACCAAAGGTCTCTGTGCTATTGCCCAGGCCAAGTCCCCGCGTTACAAATTCCTGGGAGGTCTTGCTGCGCATAGGGCCTGCTGTGGTGTCCTCCACTTCATTATGGAGAGTGGAGCAAAGGGATAAGAGGCAGTGGTGTCTGGTAAGCTCAGAGGCCAGAAGGTTAAGTCCATGAAGTTTGTGGATGGCCTGATGATCCACAGTGGAGACCCCATCAACTACTGCGTCGACACAGCTGTGTTGCCACGTCCTCCTATATTGGGATTTAAAGTATTGGGTGTATTGGGAATTAAAGTCAAAATCACGTTGCCCTGGGACCCAAGTGGCAAGATTGGCCCTAAGAAGCCCCTGCCTGACCATGGGAGCATCGTAGAGCCCAAGGATGAGATTCTTCCTACCACGCCCATCTCAGAGCAGAAGAGTGGGAAGGCAGAGCAACCAGCTATGCCTCAGCAAGTGTCCACTGCATAAAAGGACTCTGTGACACCTGGAATGGTGTGCCCGAAGCTCTTTGGTAAAGATCTTTAATAAAATCTTTTTAAAAACAGAAACAAAAACAAAACAAAACAAAAAAAAACAAAGAAAAAGAAAAAGCAATGTAAAATTTTTACAGCAAGTTTCTCTCATGAAAGTCTCATTTCTCAAATATATAGGGAACTCAACCAAGTTTATATAAATAAGAGTCATTTCCCAGTTAATAAACCATCAAAGGATATGAATAGGCAGTTTTCAGAAGAAGAAATCAAAGCTACCAATAGTCTTATGAAAAAATGCTCCCAATCACAACTGGTTAGAGAAATGCAAATTAAATTAACCCTGAGATACCACCTCACACTTATTAGATAGGCCAACATTACAGAAAAGGAAAAATGACAAATGCTGGAGGGAATGAAGAAAAATTGGGCCACTAATGCACTGTTGGAGTTGTAAACTGGTCCAATTATTCTGGAGAACAATTTGGAACTATGCCCAAAAAGCTAAGCACAAAACTGTGCTTACCCTTTGACTCAGCAATACCAGGGGATGCCCGTCAATTGGGGAATGGCTGAACAAGTTGCGGAATATGATTGTGACAGAAACTGTTGTGCTATAAGAAATGATGAGCAGAATCGTTTCAGGGAAAACCTGGAAAGACTTATATGAACTGATGCAAAGTGAAGTGAGCAGAACCAGGAGAAAATTGTACACAGTAATAACAATATTGTAAGGATGATCAACTGTAGAAGATGTAGCTATTCTGGTCAAGACAATGATCCAAGACAATTCAAAAGCACCTACGATGAAAAATACTATCCATCTTCAGAGGGTATGGATGAATGCAGATCAGAATGCAGTTAGAAGCATACTTTTAAAAACTTCATTTTTCTTATTTTATTCTTTATCTGTGTTTCTTTTGCAACATGGCTAATACAGAAATACGTTTTGCATGACTTCACATGTATGATCAATATCAAATTGTTTGCCTTTTCCAGGAGTGGGAAGGGGTGGGAAGAAGGGAGAGAAGTTGGAACTCAAAATTTTTTTTTAATGCTGTTAAATTTTTTTTACATGTAATTGGGAAATATTTAACAAAATAAATAAAAAATACATTAAAAGAACAATCTAACCCAGAACTTCTGACTGCAAATCTAGTGGGTTCATCAAAGTGCCGTGTTTCACACACAGTATGAAGAAGTAACTGTAGAGTTGGGTGTGGAGAGAGCAGAGGAGACATAGTGAATTCACACCTGGAGTCATTTCATTACACAGACAACAGACTCAGAGAGTGAAGAGTACATTCAGGCTCCCTTCTGAGAAAGATATCAAAGTAGGCCATAAATAAATCAGTACTTTCTTTGCTGGCGCTCTCCTGGATTCCCCAACAAAGCAGGTAGTTTCCATTTGCATCATATAAGGACTGAAAAGTAGTTAATAAAGCTTTTTAATTACAGCAACAATAGTGAAATCCCAAAGCTCTGACAACTTGAGTGTCTTCAGGTGACTAGCTTGAGCTCAGGGTGCCTTTGATTACCACCTGTAGGTTCCCCATGCCTTCCTTGAGTTATGGGGCATAGGGCATAATCTCATTCAAAACAATTTTCACAGGTTTCCTGAGCATGGAGCAATCCCATGGCTTCATCATCACTAAAATCCTTTGGAGCAACAAGTCAGCATGTCCCCTGACCAACACAGATACGCAGGATGCAGCTGGATGACCCAGTAGAGCACTGGACTAGTCAGGAAGACCTTTTAAGACACTCCCTTAGTTGTATGGTTCTGGACAAGACACTTAACCTCTCTCAGCCTCAGTTTCCTCATCTATAAAATGGGGATGATAATAATAGCACCTGCTTCTCAGGGTTGTCATGAGGATCGAATGAATGTGTTTTGCAAACCTTAAAGCACCGTATAAATGTTAGCGATTATTACGTGTGCTGTGATCCCCTTGGCTAAACTGGAAGCTTCAAGAGGGTAAGGACTATTTATCTTTGGATCCCTTTTACCACCTCCCCCACCCCAGTGTCTAGCACAGTGCTCTGTCTATTGCAGGCTCTTAATAATTAGTTGTTGAACAATCTTGTTTTGAGGGTATAGGAATAAAAAAAGAAGGGACCAAAAAGCATCCCCAGATGTTCCTGGCACAGTGATTTAAGCCAAGACACTTCAGGAATAGCCTCTGAGGGTCCCAAGATTTACTCATCTGAGGCCTGTCTCTGAATCTCACAGTGTTGACAATTTTGCTCTAATTGAGTCTCTGTGTCTCTGACGGTTCCCAGCCAGCATGACCTGTTTGCTGTCACCTCCTCACCGTCAAAACTAGCAGTGAATAAGAGATGACCAACTTTCTCCAAATGCAGATCTCAGAGCTGAGGCCTCCATCCCACAGGAATTTAAAAACAAAAACAACAACAAAAAACTACGGGCCAACCGAAGGTGGAAAAAAATGTTCCTATTCTGAGACCCAGCCATGGCATAAAGTTTATTGGAAACCTCTGTCTAATTCTGGATATAAGGCTGCAAAGCAAGAGATGGGCTGGTTCATAAAAAATGCAGAATACCTGGAAGAAAAGAACCTGTATTCTTCCATTCTTCCAAGAAGTGATTATAGTGCTTGCAGTACCTAACTCATAAACATCATGATAGATAAGAGTATAGGGAGATGGTAAGGTTTTGCACTGGCCGGAATACAACAAATAAAGACAGTACAAATCTCCCTATATAAGCTATTCTGCAATACCTGTTATATGGGTAGTGCCCAATAACAGTTGAATCTCTGCATAGTAACAAAAATACCATTAACTGTATAGGCCACTTCTAAGGAGGTCACGTGGCTTATATATGGTCTCTGGGAAGTAGCTGGAAGAAATAAGCATCAAGAAGTTAAATGACCTTTCCAAGATCACACTAGCAGAATTAGGAAATGGAGCAAAGAATTCTGAGTGCCCATCAAATAGCCTGGCAGACTATAATGCTTAGGATAATGCTGGTTTCACATCTTGCATTCTCAGAGGCCTGTGGTATTCTCTACCTTGTGATCATAAATGCTTATTGATATTGGTGGTCAGCAAGTGGTATAAAGCCAAGATCACATGGGGAATCAGGACCTAAAACCAACAGGCTGGAACGTGGTAGGTTATCCAAGACAAAATGTTTGCAAATGTTACAGTCACGCTTTGGATCTTTCTCCAGCACAGAGCCATAACCTGTACTTTTTCCAACCAGGACAATCATCACAAACCACTCCCAGGGTGAGCCCATTAAGCTGGGAAGACAGGGCCAAAGCTCTCTGAAAAAGCAGTTATCCGGTAGCTTCCTATTTTAACTAATTATTCTTAATAATTAGGTGCTAATCGACTCTGTTGTTTCTAGCCTGCTGATGGATTGTGACTGTATTCAGTACCCTCTAAATTTGTTGCTTTGGGACAAAGCCCTGGTTATTCTTCCCTACTTATTTATAGCTCTGCTCCAGCAAAGAGGACAGGGCCCAGCACTGTGATGTCATAGGAGAAAATGTGTGGAGGATTTTCTTCTCCATTAAGTCCTTAGATTTTAAAGCAAGGCTAGGACTTGGATGGCTCTGATGATGAATGGCGCTAGATATGGAATCTCTTGTCTTAGAGAAAGAGTGATTGGATGCTGATCCCAAATGTTGATACACTCTTGCAATTTATCAGTTTGCACTGAAGTATTGTGCTAGAGTAACTCAGAACAGCACAACTTTAAAGAAGTCAGTGTGCCTGTGACTAGAGATAGCTGTTGGTTCTTGAGGATTTCCAGAGACAAAGGAATGTACAGATACACATACTAAATAGCCACAATCATTCACACACACGTAAATTATTAGTGTTGATAAATTTTTCATATATATGTATGTGCATATATGTGGTTTTATATTAACTTATCTATGTACATATTGTTTTCCTCAAATAGAATGTGACCAACTTAAGGGAAATTTTTACTTCCAGCACCTAGGGTTAATTCCTGACATATCCTAGGCCATCACCAGTTGTTTTGACTTATGTCTTGCTACTGGACTTCAATGACTCTGGAGGAGAGAATGAGGTTGACAACTTTGCACAGCTCTACTTCACTCAAATCCAATTCATGAGCAAGTCAAGACATAACTCATGATGTCATTGGTCCTCTTCAAGAATGAAGGACCACTGACAACAAGATGCTTAAAATGCCCATTGAATGAATTAACCAAAGAATGAATTACGGAAGGGACAAATCAACAGGCAAAGAGTCTTTACAGATTTTAAGAACATCCACTTATATCCTTTCTAGCATGGGCAACAAGGAGCTAGGATCCTAGAGCCCTAACTTCTGTTCTGGCTTGATCACTAGGTGTCTTGGACATTGGGAACTTGGCTGGGCCATGTATAGCATTACTCTTTATACAATGTGGATAATTCTATTATTTTTGTAGATATTCCTTATGCTTAAAGAAAACATTCCTTCAAAGTCCATTGATATGAGTGGAGATCAATGCTGCCCTCTTATATCAGGGGTGGGGTGGAGTTTATAAGACTGGGAGATTTCCAATCTCTATAGTCTTCCTCAAGTTTTCTTTGAGAAGCTGAATCTCTTCGGGCTCTGCAGTCACTTCTGGTACATTTGGCTTCCAACTTCAGGAGAGAAGATGGAGGTGGCCAACCTCCCATCTGGAAAAGACTCAAGGAAAACATGAGAGGAGTTGGTTGTCTCCATCATGTCCTTATCCCCATCTTGCTACACTGGAGACTTTAGGGAACTTCCTCTTGTGTGAGATCTAGGACTTTCTCTCTGTCTTGGTTGGGCTGAATTACCTTGCTCCAAATGGGAGACCTCCTTTACTCTGCATTGCCTGGAATATATTCTCATAAGTACACTTTCATTGAATTCTGTTTTGCTACTGAATTGGATTAATGGGTCTCTTTGATAATTGCTATGTGTGGGACTGGTATTTGGTAGGAAAGGGGTCAAGCCTTGGGTACAGAGCTTGGGGTCCTCCTCCCCCAATAATGAAACAGCAATAAGAATTTAGTTTGAACATGATCACATCCCTAGATTAACAATATTTAAAGGAGCAGATAAATATAATTCTAGTCTAGTACCTCCTCTCTGAGGAGAGGAGAGTGGTTACCTCTGGACTCAACTTTCTGCTTCCCTTCCTGGCAGGAGTTAAAGTTTCCCTTGGAGAGGGATGAGGAGAGAAGAGGCTAGAGATGTCTCTTTTGCCTACCTTTGAGCCATGCGACAACTCCCCCATGTTACATGCAGGGGACTGCACTTGTAACATGTGGACCTCACCATGCATCTAAACTTTTCTCATATACTATCTTAGTCCAAATGCAAACTGCTCCTGGATATAGGTTATAGATAGAGAACTAAATGACTTTTCTATGAAAGAGAGCAATAAATAAACATTTCTTAAACACCAAAATGCTCTCTAGAAAGAGGTAGCAAGAAGTGTTGGGAAGAGGGGTAGATCTGGACCAGAAGACTTGGATTCAAATCTTGGCTCTTCTCCTTGGGCAAGTAACTTAACCTCTGCTTGCCTCAGTTTACTTATCTGTAAAATGGGAATAATAATATCACCAACCTCCCAGGGTTGTTGTGAGGATCAAATGAGAAAATAATTGTAAAGCATTTATCATAGTGCCTAGCACATAGTAGTAACTGCTATGTAAACGTTAGTAGTTATTATTATAAATATTATTATTTAATCTCTCTGGGTCTCATTTTCCTTCTTTTTAAAATGAGAAATTTGGCCTCAGACCAAACACTTGACACTTACTAGCTGTGTGACCCTGGGCAAGTCACTTAACCCCAATTGCCTTTAAAAAAAGGGAAAAAAAAAAGAAAACCACCATTAGAGGAGACAGAGTCAGAAAAAGACTGAAATTACCAAAGATTTCAGGAAGAAGAAAACTCAAAGACTTGAAAGTTAGAAGATAAATCAGCAGGGAAAACATAAGCAGAAGGAAATATGGCCTCTAGATCTAACAAGTGAGTTTGGACAACAATGAATAAATACTGCAAAATAAAAGAAAATGATCCAACACCTGATGAGACAGAAGAGCTGCGGAATTTAAGAACATGAAATTACAGCACACTGTCCCTGGATGGTTTAAAAGGGAAATTAGAACTAGAACCAAGTTTATGGCTTGCATAGCAAAAATAACAAGCAGAATAGAAATTGAATCTAAAATGACAGAACTGGAATCTAAAATGGCAAGCCTCACCCAAGAAACAAAAGAGAGAGAACAATAGATTCACAGAAATGAAGAATAATCTAGAGGAAGAGAAGCAAAAAACATGAACATTAAAAGAAAATAGGTTCACTATGCAAGCAAAACATACTGATCTCAGGGACAGGATGCACAGAGACAATCTAAGGATCATAGGTCTCCCAGAAGAACAGGACAGGGCAAGACCATAACACTATAATGAAGAAAATAACAGAAGAGAACTGTCCAGAACTTCTAAACATAGAAAATGAAATTCCAAAGTGATTGAGAATGAGAGGAAGAGAGTCATTGTGGATAGGGTCACCCTAAAAAAAATAAATAATCTAAAGTAACTGAAGGAGCATAGTACCGTATTTACAACAGAAGGGAAAAAAGATTATTGAAAATTTAACAATTGGCTTGTGATCATGTCAGACTTGTTTAATATGTCAGTTTTGCTGAATTGTTTGCTTTTTCTTTCTTATGCTTTGTTATAAAGGAGGGCATCCTGAAAGGGGAAGGAAAGTTACTTGGGGAAATGTGGGTAAGGTTTAAAAAAAGATACCAGTGAAAATTTATATTTTAAATAAGATTTTTTTTGCTCATATCACTATAGTATCCCGTGTATCCTTCTCCCTCCTCCTACCAGAGAACCATCCCATGTGACAAATAATATGATTTGGAGAGAGGAAAAAAAAGTAAGTGCAACTGATTGATACACTAAAAAGTAAGTAGCAGACTGTAGGATTTTGTTTTCTTATCTAATCTGTCACTCTTTTTCATTTTCTTGGATTGTTTAATCCATTTACATTTAAAGTTATAAAAGTTAGGTTTACATTTTCCTCCATCTGTCTCTAAAATCTTTTTCAGGTTAAGATTGTTTCTCCTGTCCTGCTGTAAACACAGTATTATGTTCCTTCCAATACTTTCATCTTTTTATTTTTTACTTTTTTTTTTTTTTTACTTTTTTTGCTTTTTGGTGAGGCAGAGTTAAGTGACTTGCTCAGGGTCACACAGCTAGTAAGTGTCAAGTGTCTGAGGCCAGATTTGAACTCAGGTCCTCCTGACTCCAAGGCCAGAGCTCTATCTACTGCACCACCTAGCTGCCTCTCATCTTTTTTTTTTTTTTTAAGGTAGCCTTGTTTCTACTGGTTCTGTTTCCTGTCACCCTTGATTCCCTCTTCTCCTTTTTTATTCCTTTCCTTTTAGGGTTTTGTTATTTCCTTTTTCTTTCATTCTTTTTTATTTAGTTATATATTTCCTCCCTCTTCTTTTTTCCTCTCAGTCAAGTAGATTCCCCCTTTCTCTCCTTCCTTTAAATTAGTCTTGTTCATTATTTTCTTAAAATTCATTTTTACATCCTTTTCCAAAAAAGTATTTCTCTCTTCATTATGCATTTTCTTTTTCCGTTTGCTCTAGACCCTCATTCTCTGATTCATGACCTCTATAATTATCTGGTCTCTCTCTTTTGTCTGTATTCTTCATGTAAGCAAAGTTTCCAAGGTATCCATTCTAGGCTCCCTCCTCTAGACACTTTCTTCCACTGCCTTGTAGGGATTACCCCATGGATTCCCTTTTCCATTGTGCCTGCCTCCCAGAACAATGCCAATTATTACAGGTATTAGAGAGGATGCTGTTCCATACTAGGGTCCCTCCTTCACTACTAAGCTATACTCTCTCTCTCTCATTGACTTTTTTTCCCCTGTATTTGCATGGAAATCTCCACCCTTTGTCCATGCTCTCCCACTTTTCCAGGTGCCAGTTTCTTTCAGGGATTAGAACTCCTGCTCCCTCCCAGGATAAGTAGACTTTTCAAGCATCAAATCTCCAAGACTTCATCCAGTGTAGGTCTTCATCTCCCTCACCAAACATTTCTCTTCAACCATAGGAGCATTTACGAGTAGAACCTTCTCCCTCCTCCAAATAAGCCTCCTTTATTTTCCCCATCTTTTTTTTAATCTTTTTCTCTCCTCCTCACCTACTCCCTTATAGGTTCTTTTCTGTCTAAGATAAGAAAGGTCATCTTTCCCTCATTGCTAGACCTTGATTAGACCTTGGTGGTTCACACATTCCTCTCTATCCTTCTGCTCCCCTCTCTCCCTTTTACGTGCCCTCACATCTTGTAAAGTAATCCACAAAAGAAGCATTTACCTGTAGACAGGGTGTCACCAGGTTCTTTGGCACTTTCAGTATTTTTTTCTCCCCTATTTTCCTTGTTAGTCACTTCCTGACTCACTCCCTTCTGATTATGATTGCCTTGGGGGCTGGATCTCAAAGCATCTCAGCCTCCTCCCACATTAGGCAAGTCACAGTTCACCAGCCTGGGTCTTTGCCCCAAATGACTTTTGGGTGGTCAGAACTATGGTACCAACCAGGTCCTCTGCTTTTTCCCTCAGACTTTGTAGAGTGCTGCATAGCCCTTTACATGCACAGTATCCTGTCCTGGTTACCTGTCTTACTCTCTCTGTTCCTCAATTCTCTGGCCCAGTGCCAGCAGTTCAGAGCCTGTTTTCCTTGGCACCACAAGGTCAGAACTTTGCAACCCCTGGCAGGTTTTTGCTCTTGAAGGACTATGGCCAAACTGGCTGTTGAGTCCTGAACAAAATTCTGCAGCCTGGAGGCAGGGTTTCCATGGCATTACAAAGAGGGATAGGGGACCAGGTTGTAGGGGTGGGTTTTGATGTAAGTCTGTGTTGTGTCCTTGGTTCTGCTAATGTAGCTTTGCTGCCAATAGCGTGGGAAGTAGAGGAGGGGTGCTGACTCATCTCAGAGTTAGCAAGCACCAGTCACTGACTTTTTAAAAACCTTCTTTTGGATTCCATGTATCATAGACCCTGGAAACATGTGAAGTTGCTTTAACTTTGTCATATACTTTCTATTTTGGAGAGGTTGTAGGGATTGGAGAAAATGTACAGTCTACCATTTTGTTGCTCATGTGACCTGATAAAAATTTATTTTAAAAGGAATGTCTTGAAGACAAACTTTGGATTGTTCATTCCCAGCCCTCAGTAATTCTGGAGCTAAGGCAGTAGCTGCTGTTTTATCCTCTCTGCAGAGGCTTCTGTAAGGCGATGAAAAAGAAGTCCCAACAATAACAGCTGACAGCCATTTGGCAGTGGCCAAATATAACACATATAAAGAAGAGCCAGCTAGTTAGAGGCATATTTCTTTCAAACCAAGTGGGATTCTTATGAGTGTGTGGCTTAACTAACTAGACAATGAAGCATTGGACATGAAACTTGAACCCACAAGCAGGTAGATTGTCCTAATGACCCAAAGGAGAATAAGCCACTCTGTATAAAATAGTACCCAACAGGTATGGCGATCATTTTTGAACCCCAAATCCAGACTTGAGGATTAAAACTCTTTCATAGATTACCACACCACATGCTATACACATGGAGTATGTACTAAATTTCAATGGGTCTCAGAGGAGCCAGGTGGACTAGTTGACAGAGAAAAGCCATTTTAGAAGTAAATACTAGGGAAATTAGTGGCCAGGGAACATGAACTGAGGTATATTCATGTAGAAACATGGCAGAGGAACACACATGGCTGGAAGAACTTGCACCTCCAATTCTTCTAATCATCTCCCTACAGAGCCTCCAGTATTCTGCAGTGAGGTCACTGGGCAAACTGCTTTCTCTGCAGAGCTAGGGACATTTGCTACTTAGGGAGAGGCATATTTTGGTAGTTGTAGTGCATAAACCCAGGAGTTATTTAGCTCTTTTGTGATTTAGACCCATGATAGCCACAACCAGCCAGCCAGCTAACCAAGGATGCCCTCAGCATTTAAGTCTTTCTTTCCAATTCCTTTTCTTCCATTGCAACTCTTGATCTCTAATTCTAAACTCTTATTTGAGTTATAGTCCCAAATTCCTTTTAATATCTGTCATTCTCCCGGGTGACTAGCCTGAGTCCCCTTCAAGTTGTTCCAGGGATTATACTATGTTCTCCTGTCAGTGAATTCTTCCCAGGAGCCTCCATTTTTGGGACAGGCCTACTCTAGCTATGCTTTATTCCCCTCTTGGCTGTGCTTTGGTCTCTCCAGACTTGGCCACCTTGCCCCTGTGGTTACCTTTCTTCAGCTTCATTTTACATATTCTCTTCCTCTATTAGAATGTGTGCTCCTTATGGGCAGAAATTGTCCTTATTTTGTCTTATAATTGTATTTCCAGTGCTTAATATAGTGCTTGGCACATAGTCAGGGCTTAATCAATGCTTGTTACCTGCCTACTTACTCTTAGCAAAATTTAAAGGATGCTGAACGGAAGTGTGGTAAGATTTTTTTGTCTCTCAGCGATGTTGTGAGCAAGGCTGAAAAGGGTCAGATGGGTTTGACGAAGTTGAAGACTTTTGTCTTACTTTTCAACAGCAACCACAATTATTGTACTCCCTAGTTTGGACCATACATTTAGAGCTAGATGGGATTATGTTTAGTTCAACCAACCCCTTCTATTTCACAGATGAGAAAACCAAGGCCCAGGGATGCTGAGTGACTTGTTTAAGATCACACAAGTAGTTAGGAACAGAGATGGGATTGGAACTCAGGCCATCTGGCACCAATTCCCACTGCTCATTCCAGGTTTGAATGAGCATGAGCAAATTATCAGTTATTGAATGGCTTTCCTCTTCCAAATAGTCCACCTAATACCTCTGGGACCTCCTGAAATTTATACATACTCAGGTTATACAAATGAATTTTAATATCAACCTGATTAAATAGCTTTAGGAAGGTCAGGCTCTAGTACCCACTATCCTACCATCTTGCTGTGTGATCTTGGGAAAGTCAGTTGGCTCATCTGTAAAATTAGAGTTTTGGCCTAAATGATCTCTAAAGGCCATTCCAGCTATATGAGCCCCAAAGACATGGTGGAGAGGTCATTGGCTTTAGAGTCAGGAAGGTGTAGATTTGGATCCTGCCTCAGACACTTACTAGAGAATGTGTGAGAAAGTCACTTACCTTTGATCAGCCTCAGTTCCTTCATCTGCAAAATGAAGACACTAATAGCACCATCTTTGAAGGGTTGTCATGAAACTCAACAAGACACTGCATCTAAAGAACTTTGCAAACCCTAAAGCTCTGTATAAATGCAAGCTATTATTATTATTATCTGAATAGAATGAAGAAGAGAAGCATGAACTACCCAAATTTATCAATAAGCTCACAACTCAAATAAAATTCTTGAATTATGGAAGTACCATGATTTTGTGTTATCCATGACATTAATACATAACGCTGTTTCATTTGCTTCTGGGTATTGGGTAGAGCTGTTGTTTGAAACACTGGGTGACTATCACATGGACTGGTCCCCCTGGGCCATTGCTCAAATCCATGAGTACAATGCAAAAGACACAGATTTTTGGAACCCGGGCCATGGAATCAAGCACAGGAGAGGTGAGTGAAGGGACTATGCTCTGTGGCCAGAGGCCTTTCAGTAGCAATGAAAGTATACCAGGTAGGCAGTCAGCTACTTCACCTGAGTATACTGAAGAGCACTACTCTAAAATGGAAAACAGGTGGGACCAATTTGCAGTCTGAGAACAGGAAAAAACCCATCTCATCACTGAGGATGTCTCCCTCTAGTGGATGGGCTATGGTGAATAATAATAATAATAATAATAATAAATTCCACCTAATGAGTTTCATTGAAAAGGGTCTATGATTCCATAGGTCCACCAAGCATTGTTATTTTAAAATTTTATTTAACTATCTTTCATTGCTTCAACCAGACTTATAGAGTCTGAAAGCTGCAAAACTGCACCACTCACGACCCTTAATAATAAGCAAACACTCCTACCTTTAGACTGAATAAACATGTCATGTATTTGGCATATAATGGGCAATTGGGTGGTGCAGTGGACAGAGGACCAGGCCTGGAGTCAGGAAGCTTGAAGAACTGAGTTCAAATCTGGCCTCAGACACTTACTAGCTGTGTGACCCTGGGCAAGTCACTTAAGCCTGTTTGCCTCAGGTCCTCATCTGTAAAATGAGTTGGAGAAGGAAATGGCAAACCAGTCAAGTATCTTTGCCAAAATAACCCCAAAAGGGACACAAAGAGTCAGACGTAACTGAAAATGACTGAACACAAATGACTATTTTTTCAAAAGCATGTAGATAACTATTGTGATTAATACAATACAAATTCGCTTGAACCCACAGTAGCTTTTCTTAATCAATCATTTTTCTTAATTAACAGATACTAACATTACCACTGCTAATATGTTGGAGTACACCTGAGGTATCTGAGGTCTTTATATTAGAAATGGTTTGGAACCCTGAGCCCAGTATCACTAAGGGTTGTACCATGCTTGATTTAATGACTCTAATAAGAATAGGTTTCCTTTGCAAGACTCTTCATACTTCACAAAGCATACCCATGCTGTCACTGGGGCTTTACAACTGTCCTCTTAGACAGGCAAAGTTGGCATGATTATTCTCCTTTCCATATTCCTCCCTCCACCTTCTTGCTCCTAAGGGAGATGGTAAGAAAATTCCCTACATTACTCAAGAGTTCAATGTCAGCAGAAGGCATGGAAGGCATGATATGATTTCCTTTTCATCCTCCCAACCATCTTGCATCTGTCTTTAAGAGGGTGAGACACTTACAGGAAACGCCTGTTTTTGTCCTGGAGAAAAATGTACATCTGTTGTACTGATGGTTGTGCATCCAGAGAATCTAGGATACAGCAGCTGTTGGTGGGCTTGATCCAGTGATTTTTTTGGAGAAAAAAAAAGATTTGGGAGCAAGGAGGATACTTAACTTCCATGAACCTCAGTTTACTCATCAATAAAGTAGAACTAATAATACATGCATCACCTTCTCTATGGAAGTGTCAGGAGCAAAGGATTCTATCAATCCTAAAGCAGTATGTATGTATGTATATGTATATGCATATGTATGTTTGTATATATGGATATGGATATGTATGCATATATAGTTGTTATTTTGTTGTAATTATTATTCTAGGCCAAGAGTCTTATTCTAATAGTATGATGGTGACTAGTATCATCAAAGACTAAGATTGTGGAACTCAATCTATGACAGTTTCTGCCAAGTTGGAAAGACTGAGTATGGTCCCAGTGATAGACTATTGTCTGTTATCTGTTGGATCAGCCTAGCTAACTGCAGAGAGGCTCACCCTAGGCAGATTGCTGGTGACAAATCTTTTGGTCACAGCAAACCATAAAAGAGATAAAGCTATAAATTTAAAAACCCTCAGTCCTATGTGGTCCCCTTTCATTTCCACATTGATGAAAAATGAGACAAGAGGGTGCTAAGAGTCACACAACTTCTAGACTGTCTAAGAGCATTGATTTAACTCTTGGTGCTCTAACAGTGAGATTTTTGTACACCAATGAATGACTATACTGTGGAGGAATGGAATCTATGTGTATTGATAGGCATTCCCCCTGTAGATGAAGCCAAGTAATTGGAAGGACAGCATATGGGTTCTCCTTGCAGAGAGAAAGAAGCTGGAGGAGCTGATTTCATTGTGCGCTCACAGGAAACAGAAACATCGTTTCCTAAGACATGATCATCTTACCTGTTGACCTAGGTTATGACAGGCAATTGAATCAAAAACCTATTGAGTTAGTTGCCTATATATTGGACAAGTGTTATGGCTGGACAATGGGCTCATTATGTCCCTCCTAAGTGGTCTCTTTTCCAGGTTAAATATCCCCAATACCTTCAACTGATCTTTATATTGAAGGTTCTTGAGGCCCTTCATCATCCTTGTTTCTTTTCTCTGAACACACCAGTTTATCAACATCCTTCTTCAAACATGTAGCCCAGAATTGAACATAATATTATGAGTGGGATCAATATTATGACCAGGGCATTAAACAATGGGACCACTACCTCCTGTGCTATGACTTTTTAAGCAACCTATATGAGCTTTTTTTAACTTCCATGTTCCACCTTTGACTCATAAGCTTGTAGTCAAGTCAACAAGAATTTAAGCACCTCTATGTTCCAGGCACTGTGCTAAGCAGTCCACCAAAACCTCTAGATATTTTTTCACACAAGCTTCTGTCTAGGCACAATACCCCCATTTTGAACTTTTTTGAAGTTTTTTTTCTAAGTGTAGGACTTTAATTTTATCTCTAATAAATTTTATTTTATTCGATTTTCCTCACCACTCTATCATATCCATATATTTTTGGATCCTGACTATCATCCATAAAATTAGCTATCCCTCTCAGCTTTTCATCCTTTGCCAATCTGATAAGTATGATGCTATCTATGCATTCATTCAAGTCATCGATAAAAATGTTGAACAACACAGAGTCAAGGACAGAGCTCTGCAACATCATATGAGAATCTTTGCTCTTTGGCAGTGTTTCCCATTTAGTGGTTTGTGAATGATGATCCAAAGGATTCACAGAATTCTTTGATGGTGACCTAGGCACTAAATAACTATCCACTTATGTTACAGATATATTTTTCCTCTGTGACAAAAAATAAGCATGTGCATATTTAATGCATTATAGGTTTGTTTCCACAGCAATTTGAAACTGTCATCATGTGTACAAGAAGTCTGGTGTTTGTTCAGTGATTACATCAAACTCTGATTGCTTCTGACTAAACACAATGTGTTCTTGCTGTTTCTCAATCTGTCATCAATTTGTTTCCAAACCACCACATTTGCATACAAACTGATTCCCAATAGCTGGTCAAATGCAAACTTATCCTCCTTATGATACTATTCTCCTATCTAGTGAATTTTAAAATGAACTGGTTGACAACATTGGTCAGTCATTCAGTAGGAGTTTTTGTGAGAGGGTAGCTGACGTGCAGTGGTGGAAGAGTAGAAAGTCACATCTGAAGAGATTCTTTCCTTACAAAGGTTAGTTTACACATAAATATCATTAAAAATGAAGTAATATATATAATTAAGCTTTATTACATTTATCATTTAATACAGCATTTGTAATTAACCAGTTGAACAGTAAATGCTTTATGTCATAATTAGCTATTTATTTTTAATGACTATTTAGGTGACTAAAAATAAAAAAAATAATTTCCATCTGTCAGCAAGAGAGATTATATGATATTCACCTATTATTTTTGGCCACATTTGTGAGTGAGCATTTTCACTATTGACTTAAATCAAAATACAGAAATAAAATCAATGCAGAATCAGATTTGACTGTTTGTCTCATGTTGAGCCAAATACTGCAAACTTTTGTTCAAATAAAAAGTCCCATATAAAAATTAAGTGTATATGTGATAACTATACTATCTCAGACATCTTCAAGTTGTAACTTATTTCTCTAAGAGTGCTATGGAAATTTGACAGTATCTGTGAAATAAAGACATTTAACAGGACGATTTGCAGATAACAGTAAGCATTTGAAGTTTTCTTGATGGACTACTTCTTTTAAAAATTCTTACAGAATGTCTTACATAAAATATTTGTAATTATTTTATATATAGGGTTTTAAATTTTTATATTTATAGTGTTCATAGTTACAGGTATAATCCTATTGTAAATTATATAAAATAATTTTAATTTGGAGCTTTTTAAGGCAAAAGTCATCATTGTAGTTATTGGAAACATTTAATGAATAAATTTTTAAAAGACTATTATGAGTAATATATCAAATCGCCCTAAGGGTTCACAACACTTTTAAAAATTGTTATTAAAGGGGAATAAATTGCTGAATAAAAGATGTTGGGAACCACTATTCTAAGGTGACAATGACCCAATGCATTTTCCCAGAGTTTCTTCTTGTCTACCTACAGGTTTTTGCAGTAATGTTTTCTCTAGAAGTAGAACAAAATAAGATGGGCCTAGGGTGTTGACTCTACAGAATCATTATCATGAGGCAGTATGATACAATGGAGAAGAGCTCTGGTTTGGAGGTGAAAGACAGATTCAAGCTCTGGCCATTTACTACCTGTGTGGACCTATGCAAGTCACTAAATTTTGTGGCCTCAATTTCCTTTTCTGAACCTCTGAAGTCTCTTCCACTCTGAATCTGCAAGTGTATTTCTGGATGAAAAAGGAGGTTATCCTGGTCATGAAGCAAGAGAAAAGAACAGACAATTCAATAGCATTACCAGTATTTATGAAATATGAAATGAACAATAGAGGAAGACCTGTAGCTTGTTAGATGGATCCTCTGTGGAAGATTTACAAAAAGACTTGGACAAGAACCTCACTGAATGGGTTTCAGTCAACACTAGTAGAGGAATCACCTGTCCCAATGACGTTGTAGACTCTGAAGTATCACCACAGAAGCCCAGTCATCTGGTAGAGGGCAATAGTAAATACATACTCTTTGTGACCCCATTTGGGGTTTTCTTGGCAGAGATACCTGGAGTGGTTTGACATTTCCTTCTCCAGCTCATTTTACAGATGTGGAAACTGAGGCAAACAAGGTTTAATGAATTGCCCAGGGTCACACAGCTAGTAAGTGTCTGAGGCCAGATCTGAATTCAAGAAATTGAGTCTTCCTGATTCCAGGTCCAGTGTTCTGTACCACATAGCTGCTTAGTAAAAAAAAAAAAAAATTACAGCATGCATTAGCCAAAGAAAGTCATCCTCTTCTACCTGCTGGGTCCCTCTCCCTATTCACTCATTTTCTCAGACTTTAAGGGAATATAAATTATGGGAATGTGGGTTAAAGAGAGGCAGAGATGTGGTGTGGGCATATGCAGTTTTTGGAAGGGTCCACAATTCAGTTTTCTTTTACTTAGGGTTGCAAAGCTCTTCAATGATTTTTTTTTTTTAGTGAGGCCATCGGGGTTAAGTGACTTGCCCAAGGTCACACAGCTAGTATGTATCAAGTGTTTGGTCTGAGGCTGGATTTGAACTCAGGTCCTCCTAACTTCAGGGCCAGTGCTCTATTCACTGCACCACCTAGCTTCCCCTGTCAATGATTTCTTAATGTCAAGATTATAAAGAGCTCCTCCATTTTTCCTTGGGCCATAGCCATAGATAGGTCCACTGGTGAAAATGGCTAAGCATGAGACCATACCTAAGGATGAAAAAGCAAAGCTATCCTATTGATAGTGAACCAAGAATGACAAAATCACAGAATGTTCAAGCTGGGAACAACCTTAGAGATCAGCTAGATGGCATAGTTGGACCTGAAGTCAGAAGACTTGAGTTCAAATCCAGCCTCAGTCTGTGTGATCCTGGGCAAGTCATTTAAATTCTGCTTGTTAAATGGAGATAATAATAGTACCTACCTCCCAGGGTTGTTGTGAGGATCAAATGAGGTAATACATCTAAAGAACTTAACATAAGTAAGTGCTATATAAATATTAACTACTATAATTATTTTTATTTTACAGAAAAAGAAATGGAGTCCTAGAGAGGCTCAATGAATTTGTCAAGGTCACACAGTCAGTGTTAGATCCATGAGTAGAACCCATGTTCTCAATCCCCTGCTACTAATGTGACTCCTATTCAATTATTGAAGTAAACGGCACATCAGAGAAGTGACCTGGCCAAGGTCTCACCAAATGTGCATGAGGTCCAAGTCACTGGTACTCCAAGGTCAGCTCATCAGGCCAGATCTCTGCCGGACCTCAAGTCCTCAAGGAATATGACCAATCTTTATAAAGGAAATTTGATTCTTAGCAAACTATGACAGCACTCAAGAACCTGCCTTTCTTGATCACCTCTGGAAGGTAGCCAAAAAATTGACAATGCTAGGAATTCTCTGGAAGAAGATTTTGGCAATGCAAATTGACAAACTGGAAATTCAAGGGGCTTTTATTCTATTCTGCCCCCACACTTACTTAGAGAGTTTCAGTTTTCCAGATCGCCAGGCAAATACCTGCCTTTCAGGTCTCAAGTGAAAACAAAATTTGGCTCCAGAGAATAATTAAGAAAGCATCTTATGGAGTTATCTTCATAAGACTCTCTTAATAACTCTGGCTCACATCTAAATAGCTCCTTATAATTACTCTGCAAAGTACATAATATGAATATTATTATTCCCATTTTGTAGTCTAAGAAACTGAGGTGCTTTGAGAGATAAAATGATTTTGTCCAGTGTTACACAATTTGAAATTCAGCAAACATTTAGTAAGCACATACTAGTGGCAAGATAATGTGCTGGGCATTACAGATATAAAGATATAAAACACAGGCCCTGTCCTCAAGTAGGTTACAATCTAATAATAGATATACAAAATTGTGATACAAGATGTAATTTATTAAGGGAAAAGAAGGGGGTTTGAATAAAGCAGTAAGAGAAACATGAAGGAGAAATTACTTTTAGCTGGAGGAGTAGAGTCAGGGAAGACTTCATGGAGAAAGTGGCCCCTGAGTTAGACCTTGAGGACTTTTACCGGGCAGAGAGAGAGATAAGAGAAAACGCACAGCAGGCATGGGGCATGGCCTGTATTACCATCCAGAGGCAGGAGAGGGCAGGATGAGTGAGAGAGAATGGAGTGAAACAAGTCTGGAAAGGAATCAAATTATGGAAGGTTTTAAATTCTAGGCTAAGGAATTTGTAATTTATCCTATGGAAAAACAGAGAGGTGCTGAAGGGTTTTGAGCAGCAGAATGACATGGTAAGTCCTTTGCATTAGGAAGACTATTTTGGCAGCCATATGAAGGATGGATTGGGTGAGGGAGGGGAAGATGACTAGTAGCAGGGAGATTCATTAGGAAATTTCTACAAGACTTATGATAAGGTACTAAACTAGAATGGTGGTAGTGTGAGCAGACAAGAGTGGGGCAGATGTGAAAGGTATTAGGGGGTAGAATTAAGAATATTTGGCAACTGATGGATGACACAGGTAATGAAGGGAGAGAGGAGAATCAAAGATGATGTCATATCCTACAGCTAGTAAGCGTTAGAGACAGAATTTAAACCCAGGTCTGCTGACTCAAAAAACAGTGCTCACTCTATTATATCGCGTTATCTCCACAGGAGAATGTCCTTACAGAATGGAAATTCTTATTTGATTATTTAGTTTCTTTTTCAATAGCAATTAAGTAACAGGGGAACCTGGATAATGGAAATACGCTGTCATTCGTTTATTCAGTCGACAAAAATGTATTGGATACCATCTAGGTGCAAGGCAGTCTAATAATAGCTGATAATAGCTGGCATTTATGTAGCACTTTAAGGCTGGCAAAGCATTTTACAAATATGATCTCATCTGACCCTTACAATAACACAATAACTGGGAGGTAGGGCTGTTGTGATACCCATTTTGCAGACGAGGAAACCAGAGCAGGCGGCAACTTTTGTCTGGCCCAGTTTCCTCAACTGTAAAATGGGTATCCCAATAGCACTACCTCCCAGTTATTGTGTTGTGAGAGTCAAACGAGACTAATTATAGAGCACTCAGCACAGTGTCTGGCACATAATAAATGCCATATAAATATTAGCTATTATTATGTGAACTCATGTCTTCCTGACTCTAGTTTCTACACTCTATCCTAGCTATTTCTATGCATCACCTCTTTACTTCACTTCCTTTTGTTCCCCACTCTAAATCTTGTGGTCCTGTGATCTAGAATGGAGAATGCACATCTCTGAGTTTCATAACTGGTTTCTCCCCCTCAGTGTTCCTGCAAGAGGATTTGCCCAGCAGTCAAACAAGACTATTCCCAGGATAACCTACTCACTCACTCAAAACGATGGATGTGTAGACATGGAAAGCCCTCTGAGAGCTTTAAAAGCCATGTGGAGGGGCGAGTTCCCAGGACTTTGTCAAAGTGAGTCGCTATGTAAGTGTCCTAGCTCGCGTCCCTAGCTCAGCAGCCCTGTCTCTTCTTCCTTTTGTGGCGGTCCCTACCCTTCCTGGATGACAGCCCCAAGCCCAAGTCTAAAAGATTTCAAAAGACAGAACCAAACTATGGCATTAGACACCATTTACCCAATCCCCTCATTTTATAGATGAAGAAATGGAGCCTTTTTCTGTTCTAGCTTACTTTGTTTGGGGTGGGGAGGAAGGAGGGAGTGGACTGGAGAAAGAAGAATAGTGTGTATGCATGAGTGTCTATTTGTGGGCCTGATGGGTGGGTGGGTTGGTCAGTAGGCATGCAGGAGCTCCTTTTGCCCTCTTCTCTGAATATCTTGGAGCTGTTCCTTTAGCTGATTTTGGCTGTCTCTGATGCTGTGGTACTCTAACGGAAAGAGGTATTTAAAATAGTTCCAGTGAGGTTCTTGCCTATTAATGGTAATAATTGTGGATAATTTAATAAGATATAGGCCCTCAAAGCTCTGCATTCCAGGAAACAGCAGTCACCATTCAATGTTCAAGTGTGTGTTTTTTTTTTTTTAATTTAATGTATATTTTAAAAATCTTAGCTGGGGGGAAAAACATCTTTGGGGAAAACCCCCAAATATTTTATCCAGGTGCCAAAACGATTTCATTAATCAGTTAAAATAATGGCAACTCCTTTTGAACAATGAGTCTTTGTTATTTTAAAAATCTCTCCAGGAAACAAACACACAGACACAAGCATGCAACTCTTACACATCCCAACAGTTGTTTCTCTACGCACCCCATACCTCCAGTTTGTTGCCAAATCCTGTCATTTCTGCCTTCACAAAATCTCTCCACTCATACAGCCACAATCCTAGTTCAAGTCCTCATTGCCTCTTGCCTGAATGATTACAACAATCCCCTAGTTGATCTCTGCCTCCAGTCTCTCCCCTCTTTCATTCATCCTCCATTCAGCTGCCAAACTGATTGTTCTAGAACTAGGTCTGACTCTTTATTGTCATCCCTTACTCAAATCAACTCCAGCGTCTCCCTATTACTTCCAGGATCAAATATAAAGACCTCTGTCATTTTCAACTCTTCGTAACCTGGCCCCTTCCTACCTTTCCAGTCTTGTTGTGCTTGAATCCCCTCCACACACTCTGCAATCCAAGTTCACCGGCTTACTTGTTCATTGTTCTGTGTCCCCAACATTCAATCTCCTGTCTCTGTTAACATTACACTGGCTGGCTGTCCCCATGCCTAGAATGTCTCCTTTCCTCATCTTTTAGTTCTTTGGCTTCCATCAAGACTCAGCTGAAATTCTACCTTCTGGAGAAGGTCTTTCCTGGTTCTCCCAGCTGCTAATGCCTTTCTCTCTGAAAGTCGCTCTGTACATGTGTTTTCTGTACCTAGTTATTTATATGTTATCTCCATTCTTAGAATGTAGCCTCTTTGAGGGCAGGGACTGTTTTTGCCTTTCTCTATGTCCCTAGTGTTTAGCAAAATGTCTGTCCCGTGTGACTGGCTTATTGACTTGACTCCAACCATTTTTGCTCTTGTTATTCAGGCCTGTCTGACTCTTCATGACCCCATTTGGGGTTTTCCTGGCAAAGATACTGGAATGGTTTGCCATTTTCTTCCCCAGCTCATTTTACAGATGAGGAAACTGTGGCAAACAGGGTTAAGTGACTTGCCCAGGGTCACACAGCTAGTAAGTGTCTGAGGTCAGATTCAAGCTCAGAAAAATGAGTCTTCCTGATTCTGGGTCTGGCACTCTGTCCATAGTACCACCTAGTTGCCTAGCTCCAACCATACTTCTAGGAATTCTTACAAAGGACATTGACAGAGAATCATAGTCATATTATCATAGCACCTTTACTTGAAGACCTCTGATGGTGAATTCACTACAATCCCAGGCAACCCATTCCAGTAGGAGTAGATCTAATTTTTGGTAAGTTTGTCCTTATAACAAACCAAAACAGGGTACCCTGTAACATGCATTGCTCCTGCTTTTGCCTTTTGGAGTCAAGTTAAAGAAGTCTAAGAGTTCTCCCCCGCCCCCACCGCCTTACAGCATTTTAAACATTTGAATCATACTGCAACAACTATCATGTGCCCCATATGTCTTCTTTTCTTCAGGCTAAACATTTCTGCTTCCTTCAATGAAACTTCATCTGGTTGTTTATATATTGCTAGAGAGAGAGTGTTGGATGATATACAATATGTTATAATGGCATGTGAATTACTGAAGACAAGCAATGATTTTCATACAGTTTTTGCGTGCGTGTGTGTGTGTGTGCGTGTGATAGTAATGATCATGAATGTGGACTTCTATTAACACTAGATTGATGCAGAATTTTGGACCTTGACCACATGAAATCAGGTTGAGCTGGCTTCTCCCACCTTTAATTCAGTGTCATTTGAGAATTGGTTTCAAATATGCATTTCAGGTACTTGTGTTTTTAATTCTGTGGTTTTTAAGAATGGATATTACTTTAAGGAATTGGTCAAAAGTTAAAGATCTTAAAGAGCACTTTTCAATGACTTAAAGATAATTGCCTTGGCTGTTGGTGTGGTATACAGGTAGGTAGGTAGGCAGAGTAGTAGATAGAGTGCTGGACTTGTAGTCAGGGAGTTCTGAGTTCAAATCCTGCCTCCCTCTGACACTCGCTGGGGAATCATTTAACATCTCTCTGCCTCAGTTTCCTCATCCATCAAATGTAGATAATAATAGTACCTATTTCCCTGGGCTGTCATGAGGATTAAGTGAGATAACATAGGTAAAGCACTTTGAAAATGTTAACTATTATTATTATTGTTATTATATAGTGCCAAGAACTGTCAATAATTGCTGCAAAATAGCAACTTCAATCCTCAGGGGAAAAAAAGGAACTGGCAACTGGGAGGGTGTAGTTATTGATTCTTCTCCAGTGTTGCATTGCCTTTTTGAAGTTAGGAAAACAGCAAGATTCCCCAATTGATAAATGGTCAAAGGATATGAACAGGCAGTTTTCAGATGAAGAAATTAAAGCCATCTATAGTCATACGAAAAAAAATGTTCTAAATCACTATTGATTAGAGAAATGCAAATCACAACAACTTTGAGGTACCACATCACACCTATCAGATTGGCCAACATGACAAAACAGGAAAATGATAGGTGTTGGAGAAGATGTGGGAAAATTGGAACACTAATGCATTGTTGGTGGAGTTGTGAAATGATCCAACCATTTTGGAGAGCAATTTGGAACTATGCCCAAAGGGCTATAAAAATGTGCATACCCTTTGACCCAACAATAGCATTTCTAGGGCTATATCCCACATAAAAATGGGAAAAGGACCCACATGCACAAAAATATTTATAGCAGCTATTTTTGTGGTGGCAAAGAATTAGAAATTGAGAAGATGCCCATCAATTGGGGAATGGCTGAACAAGTTGTGGTATATGAATTTAATGGAATACTATTGTGCTATAAGAAATGATGAACAGGCTGACTTCAGAAAAACCTGGATAGACTTGTATGGTCCGATGCTGAGTGAAGTGAGCAGAACCAGGAGAACATCGTACACAGTAACAGCCACGTTGTGCGATAACTAATAGTGATAAACTTAACCCTTCCCAACAATACAAGGATCTAAGATATCTCCAAAGGCCTCGTAATGGAAAATGCTATCCACATCCAAAGAAAGAACTATGGAATTTGAATGCAAATCAAAGTATACTAATTGCTATTTTTTTCTCTTCTGTTGAGTTTTGTTTCCTCTTTCTGGTGGTTCTTCCTATTGGTTCTAATTCTTACTTACAACATCACTAATGTGAAAATATGTTTAATAGGAATGTATATGTATAGCCTATATCAGATTGTGTGCTGTCTTGGGGAGGGTGGTGGGGAGGAAGGGGGAGAAAAATTTTAAACTCAAAAGCAAATGGAAGTGATTGTTGATAAATCAAAATAAATTAATAAAAAAAAGAAAAACAGCAAGAAGACCAATAAAAAGACAGCTACTAACCATTGCCATGAAGAAAAAAAGACAATAAAAATGGGCAAGACAACACTAAGAGTACCAAACATTGGGGAAAAAATTCCATATTTTTGTGAAATATGCTATGTACCCTCTGACAGACAAACCTTAGCATGCTATGTAAATGTTAGCTCTTGTTAAAACCAAAACATTATCTTCCTGAATCTCACAAGAGCTTGTTAGTTTTGTTTTGTTTCATTGTGCTTAGTCACACAAGTTTTGGTGCATAGACTTAGCCAGTGTGAGGGCAGATCAGTCCTTGGATGAGAGAATTAGTCTCTGTTATCTTTGTTGCACATTTCTGAACATTCCTCCCAGGGGTTGGTGCTAGCAATGGATCAAGAATGAAGAGGAGGCAAGGTGCTCAGGAGGAACCAGTCCTGAAAGCTCTCACCCTGTGAGTAAACCTGTTCACATCAAACCAAGAAGGCAATAGCAATCCATTCGGAGGCCCAGAGGAAATCATTGCTAGCTTTTTATCCTCTCTACTGTAGAAGTTCATGGGATCATAACTTTAGAGCTGAAAGGCCCTTATTTTACAGAAATGGAAACTGAGGCCCAGAGAGATTGAGTGATTTGCTCAAGGGCATCTGGATTGCATGTGGCAGAACTAGGGTTTGAGTTCAGGTACTTCAAGGTCAAGACTCTTTCCACTGCTTCAGTTTGCCTCCAACAATGGACATGAGGGTATACAAAGGATAGAAAACTGGACCTAAAGACAGGAAGACCTGAGTTCAAATCCCATCTCAGACACTTGACTGTGTAACCCTAGGCAAATCACTTAATCTCTCCAAGCCTCAGTTTTCCCATCTGTAAAATGGGGATAATAATAACACCTATGTCCCAGGATTCTTGTGAAGAAAAGATGTGATAATATTTGTAAAGCACTTTGCAAACTTTAACACTTTTGAGGAAGTAATTAACAAACACTCATTCTCCAATGGTTGTGTTGAAGAAGTATGTTAAAAAAAAAAAAAGGAAAGCATTCTTAAGAAAAAGGACATTCAACTCAGCTTTATTGAATTACACCAAACTATTTGGAAGACGTTAGTACCAATTACTTGAAGAAAAGGGTAAATAACTGAGCTGCTGATCATTTTGGCTGCAAGTGACATATAATGGACAGCAATTAAATACAGCTCTGTAGTAAATACAGATAGGATTATTATGTTCTATCTGCAAACAGCTTTCCAGGATCGCTTAATATTACGTTGTCAAACCATTTTCTGTCGGACCAGGGAGGCCCAGAGAGTGAGCTGCAGACCACGCCAGCACACGGTGATTTACCCTAATTGTACATAACCCTAACACCAACATCTGAAAGAGGGGAATATTCACTAGTCTCCTTGAGCCTTCTTATCTTGCACCACATAACCCCCATTTCAATGATGTTCTTTCATAGAATTTGCATATATACAGGACTGGTTTCCAAAGGAGAAAATGATCAAATTCAATCAAAACAACCGGTCGTTAAATGAACGGCTTGAACTCACCCAGCCCTTTATTTTTCAAACCAGTTGTTATGTGTTTGTCCATAAACATAGCTTCCATGGCTTTTTTATTGAATTTCCTTGGCTTTCTGGCAGCTAAGGAGTGAAACCTCAGCTTCATGGCCCCAGGGCCATGTGGCATGGTCTTGAGGTGACATGCGGTATTATTTAAAGGTCTAGCAACCATCTGCCCCTGATTTCAAATGTTCTGTCACACTGTCCTCAGAATGCTATTAAAATGTCTTAGAAATTCCAGTGCTTTGGCAAATAGCAAAAGAACAAACTCAGAAAGCCTGAGATCTTACCTATTTGGGTGTTCATTCCAACAATACAGATCCCAACCCATCCAAGCCAGCCTATCCTGTACCACTCTTGTTCATATCTTCCCGTAAGTTCAATATAGGGGATCCATCCACCATGCTAGAGGTCTTCATCTCTCTTTTTTGTCACTGCATTAAGACCAGTGGTTGTCCATCCATCGCTCGTAGAATGTGATCAGCTCCTCTTCTTTGATGGCATCTTTTCCTCTGATTTTCCTTTTTAATTTCTTGTTTGCAATGGATTTTAGCCTCCCCATGCTTACTATTTACCCCTTTTTCCATTGCTCTCTGGGTGGCACTCATTTTCAATTTCTTAGAATCTAGAATGTTCCAGTATAAATAGGGAAGAAATAAAAATATTTATTTACTTATTCTATCTTTTTTTTTAAACTAGGACAATTAACTTTTTTGTCTCACGTAGTTTTCATTCATGATTTCTTGAATTGCAGTTCTGATAAACCAGGCTTTGATAAAGCCTATTGGGATTCAAATAGAGCTACTTGACTATACCTTTAAACCCAAATCACTCTGGCTCTCACTGATTGGCCTATAATAGGTCCCAGCTCAGACCTCATTTGCTCATTTTTGGGGTTTTGATGGCTCAGAGTGAGTGCAAATAACAATAGTTTCTGTTCTGGCCAGAAATTCTGAGGGTCTTCCCTACCTAGATTGATTCTTTTGAGAGGTCAAACTAAGCCATCTTTTGCCTCAATTCCCACCTAGCCTTTAATCACTGAATGGATGTTGTTTTAGCCAAACTGAGACCCCAGAAAGACCTTAGCTTGAAAAGATCAATGTCTCCTACTGCATCTGGGGCCATTGCTAGTTGCCCTGACTTATGCCTTGCCACTGGATTCTAATGACTCTGGAGAAGAGAGTGAGACTTTGCACAGTTCTGTCTCACTTACATCCAATTCACTTGCAAGTCAAGACATTGTCCTCTTGATGTCATTGGTCGTCCTCGAGAATGAAGGATGAACAACAGAATGTTCCATAACACCATATAATAGCCAAATCCTGAAATAAATAGCCATACAACAAATACTCCTTAGACATCTAAGTAAAGATTGAGAGTTGACAAATCTCAAAGATGTACAAGCCAAAGAAGCTTCATGATTACTCACAAAAACACAAGTACATTAGTGCAGAATAGAATAACTCTCATAGGTATATATGTGCTAAATACCTAGGTTGGCAACATCTGGCCATGATGTTCCTAGTCATAAAGTTAGCAAACACTACCCAACACACAAAGATGAAGACATTGACACACTCATTACCAAAAAACAAAACTGCTTGATCATGTATTCTACTTTTTTCATTCAGAACATATGATAACTCTATTAAAGGTTGAAGAACTTTCAACTGATCCACTTTAGTAGGCCTATATGATGGAGTTGTGATTTCTCAACACAAGAGAATTCCTAATATGGAAGTCCTTTTTATCACTACTGATTGTAGCATTTCTATGATTTGGCTTGAGAAGGAATATGGAAAAATCCCAAGGATATACACAGAAGTTAAATGACTAGCCTAGGATCACAGAGATAAGTTTCAGAGAACAAATTTGAATTCAGGTCATCCTGAATCCAAGGCCAGCACTCTGGCTGCCTCCATACTAATATGTAGAATGGCAAACAGTCTATGTGAAATGGCAAAGTTGTTTAAAATCACACATGTGCCAACACACTAGTATTTTTCCAATTTGAAATTAAGACTAAGTCAGAAGCAAGGATGAATACTATGTCTCAACAAGTTCAGATACGAATCCTTTTCCCCTTCATTTAAATCAATGAATAATTATTAAGGACCTACTACAATATGTAAGGGAAGTGTATCAAAGCAGTCTCTAATTAAATTAATGTTAATCTGAGTAATATGATAATGAGCTATAAAGGAGTTACCTAAATATCCTGATAACAGAATATAAACAGCCTGATAACATTATCAGATGTTGTCCTCTAGGCCTGACTCAGACCAGCCTTTGGATTCAGGCTCAGGATTGGAAACATTTGTAAATTTCCAAACCTTAACAAAAAGTTTGCTTCATAATAGCATGGAAAGGAAACTCAATAAGGATACAGTCCTAGCTCAGGTAGCTTCAGTCCTCCCCTAACCCCTCTATATGTGAATGCATTGGGTCAGAAGAATAAGTTGGGTCAGAGAGGTGTGGTGACTCATGGAATAGGGGGACATCCATTAAGTCTGAGATGCACTGATTCTTCATGGCTGGCCTTTTATGCCCTAGGAAATTGGGAGGCTATGTCAATGCTTAGGGTCCCGCTCCACTGGACCAATCAAGTCTTGGAAACTTCCCTGTCCTTTTGGGGGATATAGAAGTATAAAGGTGAGACTAGCCTAGCTTACATGGCAAAGATTAAAAAAAAAACTAGCCTAGCCTATGTAGCAAGACCATGGTCAACTGGGAAGTTTCACCAGTAGTTGGACCCCTGTCTCTTAGACCACTCAAGTCTTAGGAATCACTTTCCTGAGAGTTTTTTGGTTTTGTTTTTTTTTTGGTGGTGGTGGTGGGAGATTAGCCTATTCTACATGGCAGGAACCCAGATGTTGTTCTTACCACATCAGTCAATGGCCATTGGATGAGATGACTGGCAGAGCATTGGTCACACCCCAATAAAGGTAAGCTGGTTCTACTCTGAATGAGTTGAGAAGAGATCTAACTATGGAGAAAGAACTTAACTCTTGAGTCCAATCTTTACCTTTTCTCTTGTACCTCTGAGAGAGTGTAGCAAAAGAAAAGGGGAAATTTCTCTCTCCTCCTCTCTCTCTTATACAGTGGAATACTGCAGGAAAATCACACTGCCGAAGCCAGTGGAACAGAGCATAGTTGAAGAGTCAGGTCAAGTTAGTGAATTAATTTGAATGTCTGAAGCTTAGAGCTGTGATCCTGCTTGGCAGATGGCAAGTCCCAGATCACAGACTCCTGCTGGTCTTAGCATAGGAGCTTCGATTCTTTCTGAGAAGACCTTTAGGAGCTAGGATTTCAGTGGAGCCAGACCTGGATATTGTGGCAACTTCAGCCAACCAGGGGAGAAGCATCTAGCAGAGGCTGTCAGAACAAGGTCAAAGGGAGCATCATGAACATACAGGGCTCCATAGCATCAGAGACACGAGTTGCACTTAGCACAGTGCCTGGCACATAGGAGGTGAGACAGATAGATAGAATATTATGCATATTATATATTTATACACATGCACAAACATATGTATGCATATATACATATATGTCTGCTATATATTTATAGATATATAGTGTGTGAATATATGTATGCATGTATATATATTGTCTTGTACATATGTGAGTTTATATACAACATATACATATAAGAGGGTGCATATGTATGTTCATGTATATGTGTATACTCTCCCATAAATCCGTGGTCTCTCAGCTTTCTACTTATGAACTCTACAGACATCCACTCTTCTTACTGACCTTGTGGGAGAGTGCACCCAAGCTTTATGAATAGATGCTTTGTTGTTACTGTTCTTATTATGGCATTTTAGTAAATGCCTTTGAGCTAATTGTGTTCTCTGGCTGACTATTGAAAAGTAAACACATTGGTGGGGGCTTGTGAGCTATAATTTTAGGAGAGCAAACCCGCATATTCCTTGAACCTGGAGGAATCCCTAGTGGTTCTGGAGAATCCAACTTGCTGGCATACATTGGGGAGCAGTCTCTGATCCATCTCCCTTACACGAGCAAGGCACTCTGATAGGGCCTTGGGATGCAAAGATAAAAACAAAGCAACCCTGCACGCAAGAGGCTTATAGTCTATGAGACACAAAATATACAAAAGTAAGTAAATACAAATTACAAACAAAGTCATTTTACTTCAAGAGGGAAAATATGCCAATACCTGGGAAATCAGGAAAGACAACATCAAGCAGTCCCTTTAAGGTCCTGCCCTTTCATATGGAGCAGTTTGTGCTGAGTTAAGTCACTCAGAGTTTGAGTTAGTTACTCTGATTCAGAATTCTGAGGCAGTTGTTGACAATTTTTGAATGTGGTAAGCTATAGTACATTGGAGAGATACAAATATCAGAATTGTTTTATTATTAAGGGACAACTGTAACTTATCTGATTATAGACAGAAGATAAAGTTTTGGCTCCTGACCAAGCTTAGGCAGAGTTGTTTGCATAGAAGTTCTGGGAATTTGCATTCAGACCTCTTTTGGTCTCTGACTCTGGAATATTTTTTCACCTTGCCCCATTCAGGTTCCTTCCCTACCACCCTGCTTTTCACCTCCTTGGTATGTGTTGTTTTCCCCTATTACAACATAAATCGAGGTCAGGGACTTTCTTTTTGCTTGTATTTGTATTTCTAGTGCTTACACAGTGCCTGGTACATAGTAAACACTTAACTAAATGTTTTATCTATCTAAGAGACAGAAATATAAAAACATATTTCAGAACTACTTCCTCTAATCTTAAAGCTAGACATAATGGATACTATAGTTGCTGGTAAGGCATGACAAATCAACTAGTTTAGTTCAGATGTCATGCCTAGTGAGGTGTAAATGAAACACAGCATGGACCAGCTCAGCTTAGCAGTAGAAACATCTGTTCGACACAGTAACTAAGCTTTTCAAAGAACTTTTATGGACAGCTTCTGAGACAAAAAGAGGATACCCAAGTTTATGGTTCCAGAATTGAGTTTCCTTAGGCACACAGCATTTCCTTATACACACACATGCCTCATTGGCAGATTTCTATACTTGTGTGTCTATTCTCCTCCACTGATACTGTGCACATCACTGGGAGAATGTGACTCATATATTTGTGTATCATGATTTATTTATTATTCCAGAATTTACTTTAATATGAACACCTGTGATGTTTGAAGTAGACAGTGCACTGGACTTGGAGCCCAGAAAACCTGAATTCAAATCCTGACCCAGAAACCTACTAGCTATATGACATTGGGAAACTTACTTAATTTCTTTCACCCTAAGCTTTCTCATTAGTGAAATGGAGGATGATAACAGCACCCAAATCACAGGGTTGTTGTGAAGATCAAGTAGACAACATATATAAAGTGCTTTGGAAATGTTAACACATGTATAGATGCCAGTTATTGTTGTGGAGTATATGGGGTGTTCAAGGAGGACTAGTATCTTTGGTGTGAGGGCTGCTGAGCCCCTGTAAGGGCTGCTTATCCACCTTTGGTGTCTACCTGGCACTCAACTCTCACCTGTGGCTCCAAAAAGCTGTAGCATATGCAGTGGCCACGCTCCAGTAAACCACCTTGGAGATGGGCTAACCCAGGTTGAAGGTAACCGACAGGCCTCAAATCTGTCGCTGAGTTAGGGAGATGTCTACCTCAAGCATGACCGGTGAAATGGGCAGATGAAAACAATTTGTTCCAATGGCCATGGAGGTGGCTGACGTGGGTGCTGTGAAGCACTTAGAGCTTGGTCTGACATTGAAGATGTTGGTGTCGTCTTGGGCCATCACCAGTCACCCCGACTTGTTTCATGGCACTAGACTTCGAAGACTCTGGAAAAGAAAGTGAGGCTGATGACTTTGTGCAACTCTGCCTCACTGAAATGCAATTCACAAGCAAGTTGAAACATCACTCTGTTATGTCATTGGTCCTCTTTGAAAATGAAGGACAAAACAATGATAATTATTATTGTTGCCAAGTTAATGGTTAGCTTAAGATCTAGAAGTGTCATTGCTGTGGACAGCTGCTTTATATGAGTGGAAATGCATTGGCAGGGGCTAGAAGCTAAAGTAGTGAGTAGTATGAGTGAGGAGTGAGTATTCTCCCATATCAGGGTTATTCCCTACTAACTTGAGAGAGTTTGAATATAATTATATGCTGGTAGTCCTTCTCCAGGAATCTAGATATACCAATGGAGGGCAGATTGGAGTGAGCTAGACACACTAGAGAATGAAGAGATACCCACACAACCTATGAGGTACTCCAGTGTGCATGGCCACCCCATATACCTATTAATGTAGAAGGTGGCTCATGAATTGTGATTTGAAGGAATCTAAAGATTCTAGGTGAGTAAAAGGAGGGAATACATTCTTTATATGGGGGACCACTTTTGCAAAGGTAAATTTACTGGAGATGGAATTTGACTGGAATGGAGAGTACATAAAAGGGAGTAATATGAAATAATTTAATGTGAAATAATTATGAAATAATTTATATGAAATTAATTTAATATGAAATAAAACTGGAAAAGTAATTGGGAATCAGATTGGCTTTACATACCAAGCTGACTAATTTTAATTTCATCCTAGAGGCAATAGATAACAATAGACTTTTGACTGGGGTGGGTGACTAGATAAAATTATGTTTTAGGGATATCAATTTAGGGGATTGTGGAGAACAGATTGCTGAGGAGAGAGACTAGAGGCAGGAAAAGCAATTAGGAGATGATTGCAACAATCTATGAAGATGAGGGCCCAAAGTAGGGTAGAGGCTATCCGGTACAAGAGATGTTGTGTAAAGACTATTGACAAGACTTGGTAATTGATTAGAGATAGGTGCTGAGAAACAGGGAAGAGCCAAATGAATTCTTTGTTCAATTAAACAAACCTTGTGCTATCTTTGCACTCTCAGAGAACTCAAATATATTCAGAGCTTTAGGGGTCAGTGTGGTATAGTGTTTAGAATACTGAACTTGGGGTCATCAGATACCAGGGCTCAAATAGTACTTCTGATACTTGACTTTGTCACAAAATGGGTCTCTCACACTTTCTAATTCCTTTCAGTAGAACACCAGGTACAAATCAGTAGTCATTTTGAGCACAATGGTGTGGTAGTATGTTGAATGTCATAAATTGTATTGTTAACCATTCAGCTCTTTAAGAAGGCACAATTTCCTTCAAAATTTCCAACTCCAGTGAGAATTTAAAGTAAATCTTTATCGAGTTTGTAGATAACACAAAGTCAAGTCAACAAGCGTTTATTAAGCACTTATTATGTCAGGCACTGTGCTAAGACCTATAGATACAGAGTAATAAAAGATAGTCCCTGATCTCAAGAAGCTCATAGTCTAATGGGTGAGACAGCATGAAAACCACTATGGATAAACAAAACTTGGATGAAGAGTGGCTCATCCTCTGTATGCCAGAGTCAGGATCCAAAGACAAGCTAGAACATTGGGCTGAATTTATTGAGAGGAATTTGAATAGGATAAATGTAGAGTCTTATGTTTTGGTTAAATATAAGAGGCAGGTAATCAACTTCACAAGGACAAGCTGGAGGTGGCATGGTTAAATAACAGTTTATCTGAAAAAAAAGATCCTGGGATTTAGTGGAATGCAAACTCCATAGGAGTCAGCAGCATTTGCAGCCAAAAGAGCAAGTTGGATCTTAGGTTGCAACGAGAGGCAAAGCTTTCAGGAGTAAGGAGGTGAGAGTCCCTCTGTACTGTACCCTGCTCAGGCTGCATCCAGAGTATTGTGTTTAGTTCTGGGTGCCTCAGTTTAAGAACACTGATAAACTAGAAGGCATCCAGGATGACAAAAGGATAATGAAGGGTCTTAAGATCATGGTCCTATGAAGACTGAGTGAAGGAATTGGGCATGTTTAACCTAGAGGAGGGTGTAGAGGAGGAAAGGAATCTTAACTATCTTCAATTGTTTAAAGGTCTGTCATTAGTAAGAGGGATTAGATTTGTCCTATTCAGCCTCAGCGAGCAATACCAGGAGTAATGGACAGAAGTTATGAAGAGACCAATTTAGACTGGAGGTCAGGAAAAAATTCTAATAATGACAGCTGTCTCCAAATGGAATGGGCTGCCATGGGAGGAAGTGGGTTAAGTTCTCATTCTAATTCTAACCATCACTGGAGGTGTTCAAGAAAAGACCAATGACCACTTGTCAGGTACGGCAGAAGGGATTCCCATTCAGACACAGGAAGGATTGAAGGATCCCTGAGGTCCCTTCCAAATCTAGGATCCTGTGAAATATGTTTCCAGGAAGGAAAAGAAAACTGAACTGGAGAAGAAAATGGCAAACTGCTCCAGTATCTTTGCTGAGAAAACCCCAAATGGAGTCATGAGGAGTAGGCTGGGACTGGAAAAAAAAATGACTCAACAACAGCAAAAGAGGATGGGAGAGGTTCTGCAAGAAGTTGGCAAATGTCCTGATTCTCAATAAGCTTGAATTTTTACTCGTTTTTTTTTTTAAACCCAACCTAAACGCTACCTGTCTCCTCTTTGTAGTGAAGAGAACTGGACTCAGATTCTTGGAGATCTGAGTTCAAATCTTTTCTCAGATACTTGCTAGTTGTGTGTCTCAGAGAAAATCATTTCACCTCTCTTAACCTCAGTTTCCTCGTCTATCAAAATGGAGAAGGGGCAGCTAAGTGGTACAGTGGATAGAGCATTGGCCTTGGAGTCAGGAAGACCTGAGTTCAAATCCAGCCTTAGACACATCATACTCCCTAGCTGTGTGACTCTGGGCAAGTCACTTAACCCCAATTGCCTCACTAAAAAAATAAACAAACAAACAAACAAAATGGAGATACTAGTAGCATGTACCTCATAAAGCTGTTTTATATTTCAAATGAGATGTAAGGAGATTTGTAAAATTTAAAGTCTGATACAAATGTTAGCTGTTATTGTGATGAGTGCAGGTAATAATTGTATTCCTCCTCAGACCTTAAACAGATTCAATTTAACAAGTATTTATGAAGCAACGACTACGTGCTAGGCACTGAATACCAGGTGCTGGATACACCAAAACAAAAATGAAATAGTCCCTGACCTCAAGGAGCTTACAGCCAAGGAGCTTTGTGAACCTTAAAGTGCTTAATAAATGCTAGCCATTATTATTGTTGTTGTAATTGCTATTATTTCTTATTATTAAACCTTTGTATAAGATGGAGACATGTGTACTCTCTCAACTCTATTAGATAGAGCTGAAACAAGTAAAACAACTGGGTCCAAAGAATTGTGATTAATGGATCTATGTCACCTCAGAGAGAAGTCTGGTGAGATGGCTGAAGCCTTTGTCCCAGAATGTTCAATTCAACATTGGGTCATAGGACTTGGAAATGGAAGGGACCTTAGAAATAATTTGTAGACCAATGTTTTCATCTTACAATTTCATTAATTGTTAGATGAAGGCACAGAGGACATACTTATCAAGTTGGAAGATGACATGAAGCTGCAAAAGGTGATGATGATAACTATTAATAATAGTAACATTAACATATTGCTTTAAGGGTGGTAAAGCACTTTATATACATCATTTCATTTGATCCTTTTCTTCTTTCATTTATTTTGGCCTTGTCTCTTCTTTTACACCCCACCCCACCAAGCCCGTTTGCTTGTAAGCTCCTGGGGGATTAAGAATTGTCTTTCTTCCTCTTTTATCTCTCCCCATAGGGCTAAGGGCAGCCTTCTGTTCAGTAGAAATCTTTACCAGCAAAGATTCTTCCCATCACGAAGGCTCTTCTATTTATTACATTCCAGGGTGTGAAGGGTTTCCTAGCTGCTCTTAAATCTTGATGATAATGTTTCCTTTCCAATATGGAAAATGTCTTTAATGTGGCATTTTTACTGTGATTCAGTGGGAGCGAAAGTGGAGAAAGGAGTATTGATGTAGTCTTATCAAAGTAAATTACCATAATGACTTCAGAGCTAGCAGGAAGATCAGAGCCCAACGGTTATCATAATGACATTGTCACTTTTTCACTTAGATTTATGATGATTTTGAAATCTAACCAATAGCTGAAAATTAAAAATGACACTTTTGACCCAAGTGCCATCTTCCACTGAATTCACTGTAAAAGCTTGGAAAAGACTTTCAAATAAAGCTAATTATTTTCGTCTTTGAGCTGTACAAGGGAACTGTTGGAGCACTTTGTAAGTCATGCTAGCTGCCTTTTCATATGAATGTGAGATTTTATCCAAGTAGATCATAAAATAAAAACTTTTAAAAATCATCCTGTGAAAAATGTTCTGAGTTTTTTCCATACAAATAATGTCATAGATATGTAAAGTTTTATATAAAAATTATTTCTAACTCTATGTACAATATTGATTCTAATCTGGCATAGTCTAATCACCTTATAGATCAATAAAGTTTTAAATTTCTTTCATCATTGCCTAAAAAAATTGGTGAAGATGCAGTGCATTGAAAAATATCTTTTGAAAACCTACTTATTCTCTACTGATATGCTCATCAAGGATAGCCTTGATTTGTGTAGAGATAAATCATAGGCCCATAGACTTAGAAGTGAAAGGGACTTCAGAAGCCCTTCAGTCTAGCTTCTTCATTTTACAGATAAAGAAACCAAAGCCAGGGGGGTTAAGCAACTCGTCCACAGACATACAGGTATTAAGTATGGTAGTCAGAATTTGAACTCAGATCCTCTGACTCCAGAGCTAGTGCTCTTTCCCATTGTATTGCAGTCATAAAGATTTTGGATAGGTGAGAGAAAAGGAAGGAAGGAAGGAAAAAAAAGAAGAGAGGGAAGAAAGAAGGGAGAAAGGAATAAAGGAAGAGAGGAAGGGAGGGAAGGAAACAAACATTTATTAAACACTTACGTGTTTAATGTATACCAGAAACTGTGCTAAGCTCTGGAGATATAAATCCAAGCAAAAAGACAGTCCCTGCCCTCTGTCAGTCAGTAAATATTTCTAAGCTCCTGATACGTTCCAGTCTCTGTGTTAAGCACTGAGGATATGAAGAAAGGTAAATGATAGTCCCTGCCATCCAGGAGCTTATATTCTGATGGAGGAGACAACATGTAAACCACTGAACAACATACAAAGGGAGCTAAAAATCAGGGAAAGAGGAGGAAGATGAATGTATTTGGTATGGGGACATAGTTTTGAAGTCCAGAAAGTCAGGAACCAGTTTGGGAGGGAGATGAGAGTGTTAGCTTGAGCCCCTCCACAAAATGGAGGCTCCAGGTCAGGGGTGGGTTGCTAAAAGTTTAGCAACTTGCTCTCTGGAAAAAAAAAAGCAAAAAAAGCACACACAATCCACTTTTAAGTGTAATCCATTTTTTTAAGTCTAGACAATGAATAAAGCAATGAATCAAGCCCCGATTTATAGTATTTGCCAATTTCTGAGGTGTAAATATTCACACTGAAAATTTAACAACTGGCTCTCTCAAGTCGTTTCAAGCTGGCTCCAGCACACCTCTGAGAATGCTGCATGTAACATCTGACTTGTATTAATTGGTTTTACTGAATTGTTTGTTTTTTCTCTTTTTAAAAAATTTCTTTTTATAAAGGATGACTCCCTGAGACGAAGAGGCATGATACATTGGGTAATGTAGATGTTGCTTTAAAAAAAAGATATTAATGAAAATTTATTGAAAATATTTAACAAAATATTTAATAAAAATATTTAACGAAAATTTATGGAAAATAATGGAAAATTTTTTATTATCTAAACTTAAGAAAGTGATTGAGAAAATGTTTATAATGGAGATTAAACTTTAAAAGTGTATCATGCACACTTTTTTTTTTAAGAATGCTGGCTGAGAAACATATCTTATTGTTAAACAGTATACATATCTGGTTGTTAAACAGCCCCTCCCCCACCTGGAAACCCACTGTAACTTGCCCTCCTCTGATCCAGACAGTCCAGAAAGAGCCAGAGATAAGAGACTAGTCTTGGCTGACTAGGACCTTTCCAATATCCTTCAGTTCCAGTTTTGCAGCCAGTCAATAATTCATCTGCTCCTTGTGTGGTTAATGGATTGGAACCAGCTACAAAACAGATTCCAAATTTGGAAGCCGAATACTTCTATTTAACACTATTGTAACTTTAAAAGCAGGCTCCCCAGCCTCTTCCACTTGGCAGATTGCATCAGCCCACCCACCTACTGCAGTGACCTATGTATATAATATCTCCCCTGATTGAATGTAAGCTCCTTGAGGGCAGGAACTGTTTTTTTGCATTTGTACCCCCAGTGCTGAACACAGTTTCTAGCTCTTAATAAATCCAAGTTGACTGATTGAAGTAGTGAATGTTAGATAACTGACATATACATTCACATACACACACACTTGTAATACATAAACATTGCAAAGCTTCCCACTTAACAATAGGTGCCTCAGCAAGAATAGTTGTCAAATTCAATCCGAGTATAATGAATGTCCTTTATTTATAGTTGTTAACTTTTCTTTTTTTATCCCAGGAACTTACTTCCTAACCCCTCTAAATTCTAGTATTCCCCCAGTTCTAATTATTTCCTTTGTTTCCTGTGTATAGCTTGTTTGTATATATTTGTTTGTTTATTGTCTTTCTCATTAGATTATGAGCTCCTGGGGGGCAGGGACTGTCTTTTGCCTCCTTTGTTTCTCGGACACTTAGCACAGTACCTGGCACATAGTAGGCCCTTAATAAGTGTTTATTGGCTGGCTGATCTAGTAATGAATTAAGTTTTTATGAGAGGTGAGTCTGGAACTAAGTGGGACACCAGAGGCTTAGTTTATAGTCTTATACATGTGATTTTAGGCTGATTGCATAATCTTTGGAAACAGGTTTCCCTGGGTTTCAGTATGTAAATGATGTATCTGCTATTTTCAATATTTCAATATCCACATCTTGGAAAACACAGCCAGTTTTTCATCAAGCCTGAGCAGGCCAGCAATGCCTTTCTAAGGCTCTAAGGAAAATTATATATCTGTCTCAGGCCTATAGGTTTCTGACTTTTGGAGAAATCAGATTCCCTGTGCTTTTAAAAATTTTTTGTTACCACATCACACCTATCAGATTGGCCAAGATGACAAAACAAGAAAATGACAAATGTTGGAGAAGATGTGGGAAAATTGGAACACTAATGCATTGTTGGTGGAGTTGTGAAATGATCCAACCATTTTGGAGAGCAATTTGGAACTATGCTCAAAGAGCTATAAAAATGTGCATGCCCTTTGACCCAGCAATAGCACTTCTAGGGCTATATCCCAAAGAGATCATACAAATGGGAAAAGGACCCACATGTGCAAGTGGTGGCAAAGAATTGGAAATTGAGGGGATGCCCATCAACTGGGGAATGGCTGAACAAGTTGTGGTATATGAATGTAATGGAATACTATTGTACTATAAGAAATGATGAACAGGCAGACCTCAGAAAAACCTGGAAAGACTTGTATGGTCTGATGCTGAGTGAAATGAACAGACCAAGAGAACATTGTACATAATAACAGCCTCATTGTGCAAAGATTAATATTGATAAACTTAACCCTTCCCAGCAATACAAGGATCTAGGACATCTCCAAAGGCCTCGTGATGGAAAATGCTATCCACATCCAAAGAAAAAACTATGGAGTTTGAATGCAGATCAAAGCATACTATTTACTGTTTTCTTTTCTTCTGTTGCGTTTAGTTTCCTCTTTCTGGTGGTTCCTCCTATTTCTTCTAATTCTTACTTACGACACCACTAATGTGAAAATATGTTTAATAGGTATGTATATGTGTAGCCTATAGTCTTGGGGAGGGTGGTAAGGAGGAAAGGGGAGAAAAAGTTTAAACTCAAAAGCTTATGGAAGTGATTGTTGATAAATCAAAATAAATTAATTTAAAAAAATTTGTTCATGAATTGGTTATGACAGAGCTTATGATACTTTATTGATTCTAATATCAATACTTGAATTCATTGAACATGCATTTATTAAACACATACTCTGTATTGTGCTAGGCACTGGAGATACAAATTTTTGAAAAGACCGTTTATGTTCTAAAGAGAACCTGGTCCCATCTCTGCTGGCCCTTGTTGTTGGTGTTTGATCATTTCAGCTGCATCTGAATCTTTGTGACCCTATTTGGGGTTTTCTTGGCAAGAATACTGGGTTGGTTTGCCATTTTCTTCTCCAGCTCATTTTATAGTTGAGGAAACTGAGGCAAACAGGGGTAAGTGATTTGCCCAGGGTCATATAGCTAGTTAGTATTTGAGTCAGTATTCAGGTCTTCCTGACCCCAGGCCTGGCACTCTATCCACTGCACCACCTAGCTGGTCTTTACAAATAGGTAATTGAGAGGCAATACAAATCAGTGTGGGATCAGGAGATTAACATAAAGTTAATTGCTACAGAAGTTCTGGGAAGGGGAAAATAAGTAGAGACAAGATTATAGAATCTAGAGCTAGAATAACCTTTAGAGATTCAGGGCAGTACAGAGGAAAGGACATTGGCTCTAGAATCACGGGTCCTGGGTTGAAATCCTGTTTCTGATACATGCAACTTGTATGGTCTCTGGAAAGTCCATGAAGAATGGGTAGGATTTCAGAGTTTGGGAGGAAGAAAGAGTGAATGTATCTTTGTGTTTTTTGGAGTGGCTGTTTACTTGGGAAAGCAAACTACACATGTATTGGAGCTGTTAATGGGAATAAATTGGAGATAACATCAGAGAGAAGAGGAAAAACTGGCATAAGGTGGGGATTTTACTCGTGACTTCAAAGAAGCCAGGGAAGCCAAGAGGTAGGAATGAGAAGGGAAAGGGTTTCAGTTATGGGAGACAGCCTGAAAATGCACTGAGTGGAGATAATGTCTTGCTTGTGTAAGAAAGAGCAAGGCAGCCAGGGACACTGTCTCACAGAGTAAATAGAAGGCAGTAAGGTGAAAAAGACTGGAAAGGTAGGAAGGAGTCAGGTTATGAAGGACTTTAAAAGCCAAAGAGGGTTTTCTATTGGATCCTGGAGGTAATTAGGAGCCACTAGACTTTATTGAGTAGTGGTGTTTGCAATCTCCATCAGTGGAGCATCTACCCATAATGACAAAATTATAGATTTTTGAAGCATCTAAATATAATTCAGTAATGGAAGACTTGAGCAAAGCTGAAGGTCAGGAGGCTTAGAAAGACAAAGACATTGAATTTGAAGGGGAAGACTTTTGGATGCAAAATAAACATTCTGTTCCTTAGAAAGAGTCTGAGACTAAAATATCTCAATTGCTCTTGAAAAACAAAAACTCTGAACTTGCCTCTAGGACCCAGGTAACATTCATACCTTTGTCTCTAGACTGTCATCTTCAGAAGATCCCAAACGGAAATGTAACTGGCTGAATCAGGACCAATCATCTATAAGCAACAGAAGAGTCTCTGGCTATGGGAACTCAGCTTGAATCAGGAAGAATTACAGAAAAGGGGAGACTAGATCTTTCCCAATACCTGTCTAGAAGTGACAAAACACAGCATCAAGGCTCTGCAGGAGGCAAAAAGGAGAGGTTTCTGCCCATCCTAGGCTAAAGGTCATTGCCTGGTTGAAGGAACATCATAACACTGGTTAAAAAGAGCATTGTAATACTGCAGCTAAAGAGAGTGTAATAGTACCCTGCCAAATTAGTGGCTGAAAGTAATGAAAGCCTTCAGGTGTCCATCAAAGGTCAAGCTCAGAGATGTCAACTGATCAACACACAGAGATTCTATACTCCAAGAAGAACCCAGTGGTGGAGGGAACTTCCTAGCTCCCACCTGGGCAGTTTCAGTCAATTAATCTGTCCATCTGTTGTGACCTTCGAGGAGCCATCCTGGCTAGCCAGAAGAGCAACTTAGCCATCACTAAGACCATATTCCTCAGCAAAAGTCTAGAGGGCCACCTGTAAAAAGGACATAGAAGTGCTCGAGTCTGGGAGTTGTTTTGGCCACCAACACTAGAGCTTTGGTACTTGGCAATGCAACTAGAGATGCTCAGAAGAGTGCCAGAGAACTTAAGAGGCAAGGATATTGAGAGCATTTTTCCAAAATGCTATGGAAACCTTGGGGAGATATGAAATACTCACTAATCCATTTAAAGAAGATAAAAATGTTATCTGTTTTTTTAAAGTTACCTAAGGTTGAAGACCCTTTAAAATTCCTGATAGGGAAGGAGTTTCACAAAATATTTGGAAACTGATTGCCAGTCCTCTCAGAGAGCATGAAAACTAGTATCTGGAGACAAATTATCAGCTCTATTCCTAAAGGGAAAGCCACCTAAAGTGAAAGAAGCAGCTATAAATGCCAATAGGCCTCTATGCTCCACAATTTACAATGTTGTACCACAGTGAAAGATAGGTCTGTGTTAGGATTTTTCTCAGGAGAGAACCCATGGACTCCCTGAGGCAGAAAGATTGGTTATATGGGTCAGAAATGTGGCTGAGGCATTATAGCACTGGCAAGCATCTAAAGTGGCAAAAACAAGAGATTGCTAGAAAATGTTAAAGGCACAGCCTTGGGAATTGTATTTAAAGGTTTCAGAAAGTCACATGGCAAAGATGCTTGCAGAAACCAGAAATGCAGTATGTTAGTGTTGGAGCACTATGGGAAACATGCCAAATTAATTTAGCCTACCACTCAGCAAAGAGGAAAAAACCTCTTCAAGTTAATATTGTGAAAGGACAGTCAACTGCAGGGTACCCAAAGAGAAGCAATAAAATCTGAGGATGCAAATTTAGTTAAAATGGTGCTAAGGAGCTGAGGTATACCATATGCCAGAGGGATGTATATATTCCTAATTTGTCTTAAGCACAAACAAAAGCAGCCAAATTTTGATCCATTTTTGGACAAAGTAGACTAGTTGATGAAGGATTTCAAAGGCTGAAAGAACAATCTAACTTGGGAAAAAGTTCGGCCTAGTTCTAAGACAACTTCTGTGAATGAGCAAGTGACCACTTCTGTTTGCCCAGATGGAAGGACAGGTACCTACAGAAAACCCACTGAGAGATGGAACAGCAGACATGATTGTTATACTGGGAAAAGCCAGGGGTCAAGGGACCAGAGATTATGATTGATGCAAAGACACCACCAACAGAGAACAAGTGAAAGGGCAGGTAGCTTGACAAGCTGGTTGCAGGTACCTAGGAACAGCTAGGCAAATTTCTCCACCAATGGGCTTTTCTTAGGGTGTGGCATCATTCCAGGATGAGCTGATCTGCTGGACTTCCTAGGCTTTCTCTTCAATGGACAGTAACAATCTTCAGCCACTGGTTCAGCTAGGGTAGAGCTCCCTCCTGCTTCAACTGTGGACTCAGTATCCAATGGTGTTCTTGGCTTTGAAACGGACTATCACTGAAAAGTTCATAGACTATGTATATGGAACTAATTTTCAATTGTGGATAGATAATAATTCACTGACATAGTTTGATCAGTGCCAGGGTGAATGCTGCCTGCCAGAGAAAGGTAGCAGCACTCACCAACTCTGTTGTCAGCTTATATCATCACCCCAACAAGACTAATGTGGGTGCAGACGTCCTGCCCTACGCCTCCTGACATGGAAATTATGGTGCTACCCATAGAAGGTGGAAGACTCTTTGTAATATCCAGGGGTCAAGTTTGCAATCAAATGGAAGCATGACTAAGAGCTTGGGTCTTCTGTCCAGAAGGTTTCCCACCCGTGTAGATGAATTTTGTTGCACCTAACCAATCCTTATTGCCTCAGTGTTCTTGGATGACTGGTAGGAGGAACAGATGTGTGATCAAAGGATACAAGAGGCAGGATACTGCAGACAGTAAAGAGAGGAACTGACCCTGGAGAGCTTGTCCAGGGGTAGCTAGGTGGTTCAATGGATAAAGCTTTGGACCTGGAGTCAGGAAGACCTGAGTTCAAATCTGGCCTCAGATACTCATTACCTGTGTGACCCTGCACTTGTCAATAAATCTCTCTCTGCTTCAGTTTCTTCATCTCTAAAAACTAGAATAGCATCTATTTCTCAGGGTTGTGGTAAGGATCAAATGAGATAATGTTTATAAAGTGCTTTGAAAACCATAAAGTGATATATAAATGCTAGCTATTATTAGAGAAAATGGCAGAAGTTAGGGCTCTTCTATATAATCTGCTATAATGATTTAACACATGGTACCAAAAAGCACCAGGATGATTCTGCCCCAGCTATTTCATGCTATAGCCATGAAAGCCTTACATGATGACTTTGGACATTTTGGTCAAGAGAGATCCCTTGAACTCGTGAGAAATAGATCATGTGGTCCCCAAATGAGGGCAGAAATGTATAAGAAATGTGCCCAAAGGAGTCATATCTAAGGTCATGAGCAGCCCCTGAATGCATCACCTTGTAGCCTCACACTGCAGACATTTCCCTTCCAATGCTTAATAAAGTTCAGAGGATTTGAGGTAGGTTTCCTCAGGAATTTACTCTTTCTTCTTCCCAATTTTCCCAAAGTTTACCCATTCCCATAGTTCCTAAGAAACAGAGAGAGACTGTGAAATTCAGATGAATTCAGTGAGCAATTATTAAGCACCTACTAGGGGCAATGCAATGTGCTAAGCACTGAAGATCCAGACAGAAATGACAGACTGCCCCTGCCTTCGAAGAACTTAATATTTTTCTTATTTTTTTCCCCTAAAAGGCCCTTTGAGGAAAACCCAGGAATAAAGTGAAACTCTCTGTTCCTTTAGGTCTTCTACCTCCACCCAGAACCGGTGAATGTGTCAGTCCCTACCTTCTCAGCAAATCTTGGTTTAAACAACTCAGAGATAGGAAAGAACTGTATTTATCTACTTTATCGGGTTCCATGATCCTAGGCATCTCAGCAAGAAATGACATCTAAAGGCTGCTCCTCTCATCTCCTGGCTGCCGTGTGGAGTTCCAGAAGAGAGGGGAGAACACTGATCTGGGACTCAGAGACCTGGACTCTAGTCCTGGATCTACCACAATATGTAGATCTTTGGCAGGTTATTTCCCCTCTCTGAATCTCAGTTTCCTCTTCTGTAAAATTCAGGAATTGAAGTAGATGATTTTCAAGGACCCTTACATTCAAGGACTCTGATTCTGTAGGTGTTTCATGGACAAATGACTCCTATTTGGAACAAATCCATTGAAAGGCAGAAGGTAAACGATCTATCTGGCAGTCCTTTGAAAGGGAGGGTGTGGAGGATTAGGAAGGAGATGGGAGGAATGATGATAGAGGGGGTCAGTAGACCCAAATTAAAAAAAAAGTCCATCCAAAATGATAGGCTACACATTTTAAAAGGATGGCCCAGTTGTTGCTATGGAGATCAGAGCTTTTATAAAAGCAGATTTCCCCCACCCCTGCCCCCACTCCTGAATTTCCATTACATTAGAGCAGCAGAGGCTCAGATGTGGTTTCCCATCTTAGGAAAAGACGTTGCCCTGCCTTTTCTGAGCAGGCATTTGTCTGACATTTAAAGCCAGTAATAATTAAGCCATATGTTGGTTAACCTTGACCTGACAGCCCAAGCCAAGCCAAGGAAAATGAAGTTGCACTAATATGCTCAGAGGCTTCAGAGACTTGAGCAAATATAGAATAATAATCATCCTGCCTCCCAGCTCCGGGAGAACAGGGGTGCCCTGGCTGTCAGTGCAGGTGGTGGAACCCTGTCACTTGCTCTTATGAGGTCTGAAGAGAGAAGAGGCTCATTTTGCACCAGAAATGTTGCTAGATTTTCCTCAGGTTAAAATTCCAGTTCTGCTACGCTACTTGTGTAACCTGAGGCAAGTCCTTTACCTTCTCTAGGTCTCAATTGCCTAATCTGTGAAGGGAAAAGGTTGGGCTAGAGGGCCTCTACATCCCTATTCTGCTCTAAACCTACGACCTAAGCACAGATTCAACCCACTGGATCTGGGTTCATATCCTCACCTCTGATGCTTGTTACTCTTGTGTCCTTGGGCAAGTTATAGTTATCCCTTCCACATTGACTTTCCCCATCTCGATTTTGATATATCATGGGTTGGCATGAGAAATTAAATGGGAATTTGGGGGGAGTTTTACAGAAGTCACAGATGATATGTGAAAGCCAGCAGATGACACAGAAAAAATTTGGAGACTCATAAATGCATAAAATATATGTACAATATTGTATAATATCAACATATTTTATGTTTTAATACCATAATAATTCAGACTTCTTCCCTGGTATGAAGGGAGGGCCAAAAAGTTTTATGCAGATTTTCCAGATTTCAGGGGCTGCTGTGCCCCTAACCCTTTATGATGTGGAAGGGATAACCGTACTTAAAAAACACAAGCCTCAGTTTTCTGAGGAAGTTGGACTAGACTGGGCTTAGAGATGCCTCAGCTTTAGAGGTATAATCCCAATGACTTCTTCCTCCATAAATTCCTGAGATGATATAGGCTCCAGGCCTTTGAAAAATACCCCTGCCCCTAATGCATATGCATTCCACCTTAAGCAAGTTTGGTCACTTGAAGAGATTTTGACAGCTTTTGGTGTCTTGAAAATTCCTAATGGGACAGGGCAGCTAAGTGGTACAGTGGATATAGCACTGGCCCTGATGTCAGGAGGACCTGAGTTCAAATCCGACCTCAGACCAAACACTTGACACTTACTAGCTGTATGACCCTGGGCAAGTCACTTAACCCCAATTGCCTTAAAGAAATTCCTAATGGGAATTAAACAAGCCCCCATTTTCTTGGAAAAGTGGAGAGTGTTGCCCATTTATGGTCACCAAATTGGCACTTGGAGTCTGTGATAGGGACTTTCCTGAAGCTGTTAAAGAACACTTCTGAAATGAACTCTCTCTCTCTCTCTCTCTCTCTCTCTCTCTCTCTCTCTCCCTCCCTCTCTCTCTCCCTCTCTCTCTCTCTCCCTCTTTCTCTTTCTCCAGGACTCTAGCTGGCAATTCTGGCCACTTGGACAAATAGCATCAAACAATAGCCAGCATAAACGTCACAAAAAGCACCTTTACATCACATGTGATGAGGGTGGAGGAAGAGATCTCAGACCTTGAAAAAAAAGGTATTTTGTGAAGAAAGATCCTAATAGCACTGGGGGAAGGGAGGTAGGTAGAAGAGAGAGATAGATGCCATAGGGTAGATACCTCTAGGCCATGCTAGGGAGACAAAGCCAGGAGATTAGGGAAGGGAAAGGAAGAGAATGAGCATTTATTAATCACCTACTGTGCTAAGCACTTTACAAATATTTTCTCATTTTATTGTTACAATAATCCTGGTGGGTAGGTGCTATCATTATCCCCGTTTTACAGATGATGAAACTGAGACAGATAAAGGTTAAGTGACTTGCCCAGGGTTACACAGTTAATAATTGTTTGAGGTTCTATTTGAACTCAGGTCTTCCTAACTTTAAGCCCAGTGCTCTATCCACTGTGCCACCTCAATGACTAAGAAGCAGGTAGGAGCCCACCTGGAAGAAAGCATATGAACCAGAGGTGCAGAAAGAGATATACATTTTCAGGCCAATTTATCTATTTGTTTTGCTTATATATATTTGTTACAATTGGGGTGAGGTAGTAAGTGGGTAGTGATAGAGATGCAAAAAAAAGGGAAGAAAGCATTAATAAAACATTAAAAAACACGCAAAAGAGACCCACAAAAATGTTCAAAAGGGAGCAACAAAGCAATTTTGTTACTACTGTTACAGTCATAATATACATTTAAAAATTGTATGAAACAGAAGTTCATGATTTCAAATACAATCATTTTTTCCGTTCTTTATACACTGAAGTGTTCATTTGTATGGATGATTGTTAAATTCATAATAAAAAAGAAATTTTAAAAAGAGCTTATCTAGGATATAAGCACCAGGGTGGTCCAGGAATGTGTCATCTGATAGCTCCCTGTTTTCATTAATTATTCTTGCTAATTAATTAGGTGCCAAGCTTAGCTGTTTCCAACTGAATAAGGAGTTCAAGTGTTATTATGGCCTTCAGTTTCTGAACTCAAGAACAAAGCTCTTGCCTCTTGTCCTAGTTAAGGTTCAGTCTTTTATCTTCCTCCAAGCCAAGTAGAGCGTTTGGGGCTGGGACAAGACACTTCCACAAAGGAGAAAGTGGGCAAGCAAGAAACTAGTCCCAGAGGCCTACATGCCAAGCAGCATGTTGGAGCAGAAAAAGGACTGTTCTAAGATCCAGGAAACATTGGTTCTAGTCTTGGCTCTGATACTAATTCACACAGTGTCTGGCACATAGTAGGGGCTTAATAAATTCTAGTTGACTGAGTGATTGGTCACTTTGCTTTTCTGGGTCTTAGTTCGTTCATATGTCAAATGGGGATAAAAAATCCCTGCCCTGTTCGTCTCACAAGGTGGATATGAGAATCAAATGGGATAATATGTGTGAAAATGTTTTGGAAAACATAAAATGTCCTACAAATGTGTGGTATTAGTATTGTAAGGCAGTATTTCATAGTGGCCAGGGCATTGGACATAGCGTCAAGAAGACCTGAGCAAACTGAGACCTATTAAAGACCTTAGCTTAAAAAAGGCCAAGGTCCCCCACTGCATCCTGGGCCATCTCCAGTCGTCCTGATCCATATCCGGTCACTGGACCCAGATGGCTCCAGTGAGGCTGGTGACTTTGCACAGCCCTCCCTCACTTAAATCCAATTCACTTGCATGTCATGGCATGACCTCCCTGATGTCACGGTCCTCTTCGAGAATGAAGGACGAACTACAAGAAGAGTTCAAACATTGCCTCAGATATTTAGTAACTGTGTGACCTTTAGCAAGTTACCTAACATCTCCTGGCCTAAGGTTCCTCATCTATAAAATGAAGGGAGTGAACTTGATGATTTCTAAGGTCCCTTCCAGCTCTCTCTTTCTGTACATGATCCTTTCTAGGAATGGTTCAAGCAGGAAGACAAGCAGAACTGTCACCTTTTCTGAGAGAAATGTGACTTGGGCCGTTTAAGAAAGGTCTCTCTGGCCATATTACACAATGCAATCTTTCACATGAATAACAAACAGTAGTAGATCCTGGCTATTCCATTTAGCAGGGAGATGTTATAATCCAGCAAAACCTCTGTTTTTTCTGGTCTGGTCTTTCTTGATCTAACAAATTTCTTCCTGCCGTAGCCTCGCCCTTTGCTCCTGCCTGGTTCTTCCATTTTTCCATTCTGTTCATTTTTCCGGAACACTTACCTCTCTCCTCCCCATTCAACTAACTCTCCCTTGCCCCATATCTGGACTCTTCCATTCTAAGATAAAAATGTCCATTTTCCTAGTTGGCTGGTGTGTGTGTGTGTGTGTGTGTGTGTGTGTGTGTGTGTTTATGTTCCTGCCTGGGACCTCAACTGTGGAGATAATCAGGCCACTGGGCTCCAGGCCCCAGGATCTCGGAGGTGCCTTTGCAGCTGTAACTGTTTAGAATTCTATGGTACTGTTCTCCTGAAGTCTCCTTAGCTCTCAAGTCCCATGTGGTTTTCTCCAAACTCTGCTCTGGCCATTGAGGTCACTGCTTCCATAGCAACTAAAGGAGCAAAAGCAGAGAGGATTTAAAAAAAAAACCCACATTAAACTGGAAGGCAGGAAATGGGAACCAGAATCAGAGGCCCCAGGAAGGAGTGGGGGATGGGAAAGGAAAGGGAAAGGTGAGGTTTAGTGAGAGTGATTCTGCTTATTTAGAAGTAGGATAGCTAAACATTTCTGAAAAGGACCACTTCCCACCCCTTCCTTCCCCCAGTAACTGAAAGAACTTGGCAAATGGCCAATGTCTAGGTTGGAAAGAAATTCTAGAGGTCACTGAACTCCCTGGGCAGTGCTAATGCCAAACTGTCATTTCTCTCCAGGGCTCCTTAGAGACCAAAGCAAGCAGTTCACCCATAGATAGAGCCTCCTATTGCATTCTTTTTCACTGCTTCATTCTTTTAACACAAGCAGCACCAAACATCCAGGGTGACCATAACAAAAAGCACCCTCGTATCACATCATAAATGCAGGATAGGGGAGGATAGAGCCCATTATGCCAAGTAGATGCTAGTAGGTTTTGTCCAGGCTCATCTTCCTCTAGGATTCAGTGACTCTGAAGGCCTGTGACAGATCAGAGAATTCCCTCAGAATTGCAGAAGGTGGCATAATGTAAAGGTGAGATCCTATTTCCCTTCACTCTGGCTGAGCCAGGTGTGTTGTCATTTGTCCTTCATTTTTGAAGAGGACCAATGACATCATGGGGTGATGTCTTGACTCTAATATGAATTGGATTTAAGTGAGACAGAGTTGCACAAAGTCATCAGCCTCACTTTCTCTTCCAGAGTCATCAAAGTCCAGTTGCAAGACAAAAGATGACTGATGACGGCCTAGGATTCAGTGGATGACCTTGGCATCTTCAATGCCTGAGTAAGCCATAAGTGCTCCACAGCACCTGCTTCAGCCACCTTTATGGCCATTAAAAAAATTGTTTTCATCCACCCATTCTGCCAAGGGAGTTTTCACATGCTTGGAATAGACACCCCCCTAATTAATTGATGGGGCTGAGGCCTGTTGGTTACGCTCAACTTGGTTTAACTTCTCTGCTAAGATGGTTTATTGGGGCGTGGCTACTGCACATGCTACAGCTTCTTGGAGCTGCATGTGAGAGTTGAGTGTCAGGTGGACACCAAAGGTGGATGAGCAGCCCTGAAAAGGGCTTATCACCAAGCCCTCACACCAGAGGAGTTAGTCCTCTTTGAACACCCCATACACCCCTGAGTTGGGAGGTGATGTGTGACAGAGTAGAGGAAGCACTTTGCAAGAGCTATAGAATTTGGAGCTGAAAATGAACAAATATAGTCCACTCCCTCCTTCCCCCCATTTCATAGATAAGACCAAAGTAAACTGAGGTGTGATGCCTTGTCCAGAGTTGCACAGACAATAAATAGCAGACTTGGGCATTCAAATCCAGTTTCCCTGATTCCGAATCCAAGGGTTCATTCTGACAGAGCATGTTACCATCTCCACCACTGGGTTCTTGAGCAAATCACTTCAATTCTATGAGTTTTTGTTTCATCATCAATCCTAAAGGGATAATGATACCTATTCTATCTTCCTAACAAGATTGCTGAAAAGATCAAGTGAGATAATGTATGTGAAAAACTCTTTGAAACCTGGAAAGCTCTATAAAAATGTAACATATTATGATTATGACAGGGTAGTCTAGGAATGTCCCCATTTCAGAGACAGAATAATCCTACTTTCCAAAGAAGTGGCCAAGATGAAACATATTAGACCATCAAGGCAACCTCTAGGGTTCAGCAAGAGGGTAAGATTTAGTCCCTTCTGACCATGAGTGGTCCTTCCCAGAGTTCTCTCCCCTCCAGAGGACCATAGTAAGGGAAAGGAGACCTTGAGTTGGGTTCTTTGAGAGAAGACCTTATGCACAAAGGTAGTTTTCTGTCATGAACTGTTTGTCTAAGAGATTGCTTGCTTATGTTCAAAAGAGCTCTCAAAGGACTTCCAAACAATTCCTTCATAATAACTCTGTAGTAGAAGAAGTGTTTTTTTTTTAAAAACTCCATTTCACCAACAAGAAAACCCAGAGAGGGAAATGGCTTGTTTAGGGTCTCCTAACTAGGCAAGTCAGGATCCAAACCCAGGTCTCCTCTCTCTGAGTCTGTAACTCTTTCCATCACTTCAAGCTTCCTCTCTTGCTTATTGGATATGGGTATATTTTACTGCTCTGATTTCTCCAAGACTCTCACTTAACCTTTGCAAAAGTGAACATTTTGCCCTAGAAGAAATGACAGAAAAGGAAGTAAGGTAATGAAGTTGTCAAAAATCTGTATACAGTACTTCTTGAAGGGTTAGAAACTGTACCACATTCACTAGTATTAGATGTACTGAATCTCAGGACCAATCTCTGAGGTCCTGAGGAAGTACTATCCTGGTACAGTGGGTTGTATTTTCCATCTTACAAGGCTCACCACCTAATTTCTCTTAGGTCTAGTCTAATTTCTTTCAGAAAAGGGCTGCTAGGCGTTTTGGTGGATAGAGCACTAGGCTTGGAATCAGAAAGATTCATTTTGTGAGTTCAGATATGGCCTCAAACACTTACTAGCCGTGTAACCTTGGGCAATTCACCTATCTCTGTTTGCCTCAGTTTCCTCATCTGTAAAATGAGTTAGAGGAGGAAATGGCAAACCACTCCAGTATCTTTACCATGAAAACCCCAAATGGGGTCACAGAGAATTGGACACAACTGAAACAACTGAACAAATTTAAATTAAAAAAAATTCTTTCAGAGACCTGTGAGGTCTTCTAATTTGCATGGCTATGTTTTTAGCAGCCAGTCTTGGAATTCCCAACAATGGAAGAGGAGTGACTGCTGCCAAGGAACCCCTAAAGCATTTGGAACCCCAACAAAGGAGATTCTTCCCATCCCTAAAGTTCAAGGTCAGAGTTTCTGCAGCCAGCAGGTAAAAGAGGAATCTGGTTGTGAAATTTATTTAGGGGTTGGGAATTTAATCTAACCTCATGAAAACTGTCAACGATTTATCAGAAATAACCTAGAGTACTTGGGACAACTAATCCAGAAAATGCATACAAGACAAGGCAGACCAAACAACCAGCTTAGTTTAGATAATGAATCTACAGATCCATAAACTTTGGGTTACTTCTCCAAAAGCAAGGTCGCACCTATTTGTCCACCTCCTCTTACCTAGTCAACCTTTTGAGCTAAGAATTACAGTTGTGAGACGGTTGGCCCAGGATTATAAATCAGCCTGGAGCTGTGGAATTCAGAGAAGATAATTGACCCATTTAAGGACTGAAGAAATGACATTGTCACCATTAACAAGGTTCTCATGCCAACCAACCTAATCAGCTTTCAATTTCATCCCCTAAAGAATTAGAGTCTAATCCTAATTTGTTACTAGTTAAATCTTACAGAGCTCATAAGAAGCAAGGCACACCACATCTTTACACATGCACCCAAACAGCCCGGTATAGTCTTAGTGTTTAAATGGTTCACACAAGTTGGTTTCCTAATTGAAATGAAATTGTAGCTCAGATTTGGCAGGAGGTAGGTGGCAGCTGGAAGAGAGACTAACTCTTCTGGTCAAGGAAGCATGATTTTGGCAAGAACCCCTAAGTGTAACAGGTCTATGCCAAAAAGAACACAAAATGAAAGGGATAATTTCTCTTACTGCCCTTAAGTCCTGCTTTCAATACCCACCCTGCACAGCTGGAAAACTTAATCCATAATCAAACAAGCTCAATCAGCCAATGAAAGCCCCCACAGAAGCACCAGGAAGCCTCATTGGTTTTCACTGACATCAACCCATGCCTGGTCATGGTTTCTCATTGGTTGACAAAATGATAACACTGGCCATTGGCCTAACCTCTCCTGGAATATTCCTGGCTGGCCTATTCCCAGATGTTCTGAGCTATGAGGTTTTCCAATTGAGAAAGCCACAAGAAACTGAGGGAAGTTAATCCAAAACTGTGGTTTCTGGCTCTAAAACACTTCATTTCCCATTCTAATGTGAGCTACCAAGAATCAATTGGAAATGGCAATATTCCACTCCTTCAAATGTGGATGGCCCAACATTAACACTTTTTGCTTTTGTTTTCAAATTATACTTGGTTGCTATCTGATTTCTCTTCAACAGACTCTAATTCCTTTCAGTTCCATTTAATTTCCAAGTCTGCTACACATCACTTTCTTGCCATTTGTCCTCTGGGCTCGTTATTAAAGTGAAATTTTTCCTTTTGATGAATCTGGGTAGAGAATCTCATCACATCAGTCTACTATGTTTTGAAAGGCAGAGGCAAGAGAGTGTTCTCTTCCCTCCCTCTCGCCTCCAAATTCCAAAAAACAATTTACATTAAATAGTCTTCAAGTGAGTGGTTGGACTTCTCTTTGACTTTAAAAACCTAGAATTATAAATTGTTAGAACTAGAAGGAACTTAAAATATAGAGCACAAGACATGGGCTGATAAAATTGTAGGAGGCCTCAGAGATCATATAGTCCAGTTTCCTTATTTTACAGGTGCTGAGAAAGCAGCGTGTCTGAAAAGGTCAAGTAGGAGAAGAGCCAACCTCAGAGTCAGGAAGTCCTGGGTTCAAATTGACTGTGTGGCCTTGGTTTCTCATCTGTAAAATGAGGGGGTTGGACTGGAGGTTCCTTCCAGCTCCAAACCCATGATCACAAGTCACAGCAAGCACATCACAGAAACTCTCAGTGCTGCAGGCAAGTCTCTAATATTAGGAACTGCTGAAGAGTTACTGATCTGTGTGGGTAGAGAGAGTTTCCTTACTGGGAGTTCTCTACATTAATGAAATCACAAGTCCAGATTTAAAATTATATATATATATATATATATATATATACATATATACATATATATATTTATTGAATGTTTACCAGGTTCAAAGTACAATGTGAGTGACCTTCGAGAGGCTGTGGAGAATGAGAGTGGTATCTCGGGACTGGAAAATGGAAAACATCCCAATTTTCAAAAAGAAGAAGAAGGGGGGGGAGGAGGAGGAGGAAGAAGAGTCTTTGTACTATAGGTCAGTGTGTTTAATTTCTTCCATTCCTGGCAAAATCCTAGAATGTGTTATTAAAAGGGTGGTTTATGAATATTTGGACAGGGAAGGCAGTGATTACTAACCATCAGCATGGTTTTAGCAAGAATAGGTCATGTCAGATCAACTTCATTTTCTTTTTTTTTTTTTTGACAGGTTCACTAGACTGAGATGTTGTCAACATAACATTCCTGGATTTCAGCAAGGTACTGGACAAAGTCTTTCATGCTATTTTTTTTTGTTTGTTTTTTTGTGAGGCAATTGGGGTTAAGTGACTTGCCCAGGGACACACAGCTAGTAAGCGTTATATGTGTGAGGCTGGATTTGAACTCAGGTCCTCCTGATTCAAGGGCCACTGTGCCACCTAGCTGCCCCCATGCTATTTTTTAAAAAGATAGTATAACCTAGATGATGGTACAGTTAGGTGTATTCAAAATGGATGAATAGTCAAACCCAAGGAGTAGTCATTAGTAGTTCACATGAATTTGGAGGGAGGTCAAATACTGGAAGGAAAAATACTGAAGCTGATGTTTATATACTTTGGCCACATAATGAGAAGACAGGACTCATTGGAAAAGACTCTGATACTGGGAAAGATTGAAGACAAAAGGAGAATGGGATGAGAGAGGATGAGATAGCATCACAGAAGCATGACTTGGACATGGAGCATAAGCTTGAACAGACTTTGGGAGACAGTGGATAGATAATGCTAGAAATATTTTGGTGTATATGTATGTATTGATGGCTTCCTTGGGTTAAAAGTCCAGTAATGGAGTCTTTAGTTCAAAGTGTCACTTTAGTCACTTTCTTTGCATAATTCCAAATTACTTTCCAAAATGGTTGTACCATTTCACAGCTCCAACACCAATGTATTAGTGTGCCTAATATTTCACAACATCTCCAGTATTGGCTGTTGTCATTTTTTGTCATCTTTTCCAATTTATGGGGTATGAGATGAAACCTCAGAGTTGTTTTGATTTGCATTTCTCTTATCTTTAGTGATTTGGTGCATTCTTTCATGTGATTGTGAATACTTTGAAATTCTCTTTTTTGAAAACTATTTCTTCATATCCTTTGAATATTCTATTAAAGAATGACCATTAGTGTTGTGGTTCCATGTTTTCCTCAAATTCTACAGTGCCCATGTCTCATCAAATATGAATCATTTTCCTACATTTTGCAGTTTTTATTCATAGATGCCTGAACTTGCTTATTAGATCTAGAGGCCGTGTTTCCTCTTTCTGTTAATATTTTCCCTGTTGATTTATCTGCTTGTGTTCAAGGTCTTTGAGTTTTTTCTTCATGATATTTGGTGATTTTGGTCTTTTCTTCCTTATTTTCCCCTACTGCTTACTTTCTGACTCCCTCCCCTAGGATAGTGGTTTCCCTGGGGGCTAGATCTCAAAGTGTTTCAACCTTCTCCTACACTGGGCAATTCACAGTTTTCCAGCCTAGGTCTCTACCCCAAATGACTTTTGGGGGGGGGACAGGGCTGGCCCCTCAGGCCTAAAGGAGTACCACACAGTCCTACTGTTTTGTTCCCTGATTAGACATTGTTTAGAGGAGTATGTTCATTTCTGAGCACCATGGTTGAGGAAGGGAAGTTCCTGCATTGGTAAAGCTATATAGTATGCAGAATGTGAATGCTAATAGTCACAGAAAGACAGACTATCAGAGCTGGAAATCACCACAGAGGCCACAGAATCCAGTTCATACCAGAACAAGAATTCCCTCTTCAATATACCTAGAATAAATGTGTCTCCGCCAAAAGACATGTCATATGTCATCTCAGGTGGCACCAGTATTGCTGATGGGCCCTTTCCCTGCTTTTCTTCTGGAAGAAAACCTGCCCTAATTAAGCATAAGCAGCCAAAGTTTGTTCTGGAACTTTGATTACATATCCTGTTACACAGACTTTGAAAATTATTTTTCAAAGGTCATCAGGCCCACAGAAATTCCACTAGACTTTCAAAGTTGGCATGCATCTGACTTCTAGTACCCATTCTGCTCCACCCTCCCTGGTCATCTTTGCTTCCTGTTTCCCCTCATTGCAAGTCTGAGAAAACACAGTCTTCTGCCTGCCCTAACTGTAAGATGTCTCAGATCAATCCCATGTGTTTCTTGCACTGAAGCAGGGTAATGGTGGAATAAGGGTAGAGGGAGCTGTGCTTAAAGGTTGTTAAATGTCAGAACTAAAAGAAAATCTACTTACCACAGATCACCAGATCTGGAGGTACTGATGCAGGCCATCACTTCCAGTACTGAGATTCAGTATGTTTCAATTGTCACCTGTACATATAACTCCCATTCCACTTTGGCTTCTCCATTACGGGATTGTGAGAGAAAATAAGAGGGTAAGAACTTGTGCCCATGTGCCTTTCTGGGCAAAAACCGAAACACTTACCTGCATCCTCTTTGCCTAGCTATATCCCTGTTGAATTCCCTCCCTTATTGCCAAAGCTCAGCCGGCTATAAGGGCATAGAAATTTCCTTTTAAGGAAGGAGTCCCTTCAAGTAAAAGGAGGGGTAGAACCATCAAAAGTTATCCACGATAAACAAAGGGTTATTAACCTCATTTGTCTCTGATCTCATCACATTTTGGATCTTTCACTCCAGCCTTCCTTGCACTCAAACTTGCTTTATTCTTTTCTAGGATTTTCCCTTCTTGGATCTGTTTCTCAGTGGACTTTAGCCCCAACTCAGTGTCTTCCTGTCCTTTTCCTCATAGTTTGATTTTTCTGATTGCTGAGAAAAAGCTTGGTTCCCTGATCTTGTGTGAGCTCTGACCTATACCCACATTAAGAAAACACACACACACACACACACACACACACACACACACACACACAAAAGATCTTATATAGTAGCTTGGAGAGAACCTTGGATTTGGAGTCAGGGAAATTGACAGTGAGTCTTGGCTCTTATCCTTAATAGTTTAACCACTAGGTAGTATTGATAGTTAATGTTTGGGTCAGGGGTTAGGCTTTTCCCATGTTTGCCCTAATGTTTTACACAAGCTGTGCTTCTTACAACTCCCTCAGTTCCACTTATCACTACCAAATGGGGTTGCTTTATTGTTAATGGGTATATTAACCTGAAGATTTACCTAATCAAAATTAGCTCTGGGCCCCCACTCACTAGGAAACAAAACAACCAAAAAAACCCCACTTCCTCCATTGAACTTGATGTATTTCAGTGAGGGCTAATTACATGACCTTGGCAAAATGTAACTGGTTCTCCACAGAAGGAGACACACATGCTTGAATGATGGATACAGTTGTTTTCACTCTTAGCATAGAATCAAAAAAACAAATAAATAGTATATAATAATAAGAACACAATGTATAAAAACTTATTAAATGGTTTCAAGTCTGTTCCTCTCCTAAACCCTAGCTCTCCCCATCCCTACTCTTAATCATAGGATCATTCTAGACCAGAACATTCTAGGAAATGGAATATGTGACAACACATTTCCTAAGGGTGCTTGACACTTCCAGTAAGATTCATCATCAGAAAAAGAAACAGAAACTTTGGAAGAATTCTAGAACTAATTCTAGATCTAAAATTCTTGACTTAGACATGTAGCACTCAGGATCTGGACTGAAATGAAACTCAGGATGGTTAGTGCTTCCCCTTTTCTATGGTTCATTTATAGTGTGGACCTCTGACCTCATCCGGCCTCGACTAACCCACCATAGAGGAAGGTATAGACATGGAAGCAAATTTAGCAAGGTACTAAGCTACTATGGTTCTGGAGGCTGACAACCTTGAGCATTGCCTGTCCACCACAGCTACATCTCTCCTTACTTCCTGTCCATACTCCTAGCCAAATCCCCAATACTTTGAGTAGTAGCAGGTCGAGCTAGAGGCTGGCAGAATGAAGCCGTTAGTCAAGTCAACAAACATTCATTAAGCACTTACTATGTGCCAGGTACTATGCTGGGGATACAAAGAAAGGCAAAAGACAGTCCCTGCTCTCAAGGGGCTCAAAATTTAATGAGGGAGACAACATGCAAAAAACTATGTACAAATAACATTTATACAGGAAAAAATGGAGGCATCCACAAAGGGAAGACACTAGCATTAAGGAGGATTGAGGAAGACTTATTGTTGAAAGCAGCATTTTAGCTGAGACTGAAGGAAGCCAGGGAAGCCAGTGGGTGGAGATAAGGAGGGAGAGAATTCCTGACATGGGGAATAACCAGAGAAAATGCCCAGAGCTGGAAGATCATGTGTCTTGTGTAACGAACCTCAAGACAGCTACATTAACTACACCACCTTGGACAATTCATTTTACTTTTTCTCATCTATGTGTAAGGATAGAGGACAAAACTGTTTGTTTTTTTATTGTTCTCTTCAGAACTTGAGATATGATATTTGAACACAAGAAGCCAGGAAATCACTGAGAATTGAGCAAAGACAATGAATGATCTTAACCATAGGATACCTCTGTACCCATTGACATGGATATATGGGAGAGATTTAGAAGTAAAAATTAAGGGAACCTGGCATAGTTTTATCTTAGAAGGAACCAAATTGGCAAATGCAAGTTAGGGGTAGGGTGGCTGAGAGGTGGACTTAAGATGTAAAAATATTTATATACTACATACTTTAAAGGGTGTTAGTTTTTGGTGAGAAAAGTGCTTTATAAGCTGCAAGGATATTAAATATAAGCAAAAATCACCTTTCTCTAAGTAGTAAGGCCCTTAACTTACAGATCCCTGCTACTCTCAATGTGATTGCTGCTGCAAGCTACCCTGGAACTTCAGTTAACCTCTTGCACCCCAGGCTGCCTTAGGATATAACACTCAGAATAATTTCCTGTAAATAGGTTTAATATGAATGTATATATAGAGCCTATATCAGATTGCACTTCATCTTGGGGTGAAGGAGGAGGGGAGGGATAGGTAGAAAATTTGGAACTCAAAATCTTACGGAAGTGAATGTTGAAAACTAAAAACAAATTAAAAAAAAGAATAATTTCCTACATGGGGCAGCTGGGTAGCATGGTGGATAGAGTGCCAAGCCTAGAGTCAGGAAGACCTAAATTCAAATCCAGCCTCAGACACTAACTGACACTGGGCAAGTTGTTTAATCCATGTCTGCCTCAGCTTCCTCATCTGCAAAATGAGGATAATAGTAGCTCCTGCCTCCCAGCATTGTTGTGAGGATCAAATAACTTCATTTGATCCTCACAACAACCCTGGGAGGTTTATAATTACAATTATAAAATGCTTAACATGATTCTTGGCACATAGTAAGTACTATATAAATGTTAGCTATCATTTATATTATACAAATAGTAATAGGAAAAAGTCAATGTGACTACATTGATTTTCTCATTAGTCTGACTTCCTAATTTCTTTTAGGAGTCAGAGCTGGAAGTGACCTTGGAAATTATCTACTCCTAATCCATTATTTTACAGATGAGGAAACTGAAGCCCAGAAAGCTCAAGATCACCCAGGTATTAAGTGGAAGAGCTGTTCTTCTGAATCCTAATTCAGTGGTCTCTTGTCTACATCATGCTGCCACCTTATGTTGTTGTTATTCAGTTGTGTCTGATTCTTGGTGACCCTGTTTTGGGGTTTTCTTGGTAGAGACACTGGAGTGGTTTGCCATTTCCTTCTCCAACTCATTTTACAGATGAGGCCAACAGGGTTAAATGACTTGCACAGGGTCACACAGCTAGTTATGTGTTGGAGGCCAGATTTGAACTCAGGAACATGAGTCTTCCTGATTCCAATCCTAGTGCTCTATTCACCATGCCACCTAGTTTCCCCAAAAGCCACCTTATTCGGGGTAGACTTTAGAGTTTAATTTCATCTATTACCAATTCCAGGGCCTGTCTGTCAGCCAAGTTCAATAGGCAAATTGATTTTTTCTTCATTAAGTCCTTGAAGAGGGCTCTTGAGGAGGGAACCTGCATGTTGGAATTATGTAAAGCTCTTATATGAAACGTATTTAGAATGTAGACAAGGAGTTGTGTCCCTTTTCCAGAACAAGAGCTCTCCAAACAGCTTATAAGGTGGCTCATTTCATATTGCCATAAGTAACAGGTCATGTTCATCCCTAGAGAATGGAGTTCTGGGGCTATTCACCCTGTGCATCATCCTCATGTAGTCACCAACTTTTTTTTTTTCTTTTGCTTTTTGGTGAGGCAATTGGGGTTAAGTGACTTGCACAGGGTCACACAGCTAGTAAGTGTCATGTGTCTGAAACTGGATTTGAACTCATGTCCTCCTGACTCCAAGGTTCCATCTACTGTGCTACCTAGCTGCCCCCACCAATTTTTCTTTATAGGCTAAATCAGGTTATGATAAACATTAAGGAAAGCCTTGATGGAGAAAAGAAAGAGAGGAGCCATCCTCAAAAGAATAACATGAACAGCTAGGAGAGGTAGAGGGTTTCATGCTAAAGAAGCTAGGAGGAATCCTACCCCCTCTGCCTTGGGCACAATGCTGTGTATACGTACAATGTAATGGGAGGACTGGCCAGTGAGGGCCCAATCCTTGAAGCCAGTCTTCCTACTGAAGTCATAAAAAGTGCATGGTGAGCATCCAAGAGTTAGATGACCCAAAAACAAAGTGGGATGACCAAGTAAGGAGAACAAGGGCAAAACTGATAGCCTATGTGTTCCATTGGTATCCACATAATGAAAAAAGGTCTAGAGTATACCGAGTGGACCTTTGGAATGATTTATGGAAAGTCACGGATGCTGGCATGGACACACTGTAATTTGTACCATTGGAGAGGGCACCATGTGGATGAGAACACAGATCTGTAAAAAGAATTAATATATAAACAGCTTAAATTTTTTTTAGCTCTTCCAGCTTCCTTAGTGTCTGACTCCCTGAGTCATTCATTTATACTCCTAAGCCATGAACAGTGTGGTGAGGTCCCCAAAGCACAGATCACCCAAGTTCATTGTACCCCAGGGATGTTAGGTTTGGCAACATTGGTGCTCAAAATTGACAATTAATCCAAGTTATTTTTTCTGCAATTACTTTTTCTAAATGCTTCCAAATATAGGGACCTGTGACAAAGAGAGAGCTAAGGATAGAGTTGGGCATCCTTCAGAGTGTCTGGGTTCCAATAATTGCCAGGTAGCAGGCCCATCTTAATTTCATGAGCCACTGAAGGTCATGTTTTTATAGAAAAACATTTTTATTTGTCCCAGGGGACACAAGGCTTTCAGCTCCCAGAACTAACCCTGAAGATTCCTGGTATTTCATTCATGGAAACAAAAACATTCTCAAAAAAAGGAAGGAATTGGCAAAGATCAGAAAAATGGTTATAAATACACAAAACCATTTTAAAAGGTGACCTTACAGAAAATGTCTTTTCTGTTCTGGAAGGAGGGAGAGGAAAGAGGGGGAGAGACTCAGAAGAAGAGGGAGAAGCAGGAGGAAGACTAGAATCTCCCCAAGTGCCAAGTACAGTGGTCTTATCCCCACCACACTGTAGATATTTAATAAATGTTTGCTGAATGAATGTCAATGAATACTTGATAAGGAGACCTTATCAAATATAATTTTTCAAGAGCTATATCCATACCCTAAACAGGAGTAGGGCACAGGGAATGGACACAAAGAGATGTCAGGGATGAGATTTAATAACTTTATGGGAAACAGTTGAGGTGGAGAAAGAAGGGAAAGTAATGATAATAATAAACAAAGGTAACTCATATTTATATAACCCTGTGATGAAGGTAGTACAAATATTATCCCTATTTTACAGATGAGGAAAGTGAGATTCAGAGACAGCAAGAAACTTGCCTTCTGTGACACAGGAAGTGAGTGAGATTGTTGTTGCTGTTATTCAGTTGTGTCTGACTCTTCATGACCCCGTGGACCATACTATCCAGGGGGTTTTCTTGGCAAAGATACTGGAATGATTTGCCATTTCCTTCTCCAGTGGATCAAGGCAAACAGAGGTTAAGTGATTTGCTCAAGGTCACACAATTAGTAGGTATCTGAAGCCAGATTTGAACTCAGGTCTTCCTGACTCCAGGCCCAGTACTCTAGCTACAGAGTCATCTAGCTGTCCAGTGGGTCAGAGCTAGGATTCAAACTCAGGTGTCCTGGATCCAGGTAGAATGTTTTTCTCATTAAACCATAGGGCCTTTTCAGGGCATGTGAGCTTTCCTTTCTTCAGTGGAAAGATCTTAACATTGTGTGGTTTGGGAGGAAGAGCACCAGGCTGACAGTAGAAAGATCTGAGTCCTAGTCCTTGCCTTGATGCTCGTTAAAGGACAAGTCATTTAATTTTCCTGCATCTCAGTTTCCTCACTTATAAAAATGAGGAGTTGGCCTAGCTGGCCTCTAAGCTCCCTTCCTGCTATAAAATCTGATGATTTATTATTGTTTTAACTTCCATTTGTCACATTTTATGATCCTAAGTGGACTAAACCTGGCACCTATCTTATTGCCTGGGGACAAGGCGTTGTGATGATCTGCTAGGCAATCTTATGAACCCAAGTACATGCCTCCTTCCTTCCTTCTTCCTCCTTTCTCTGCTGGGGTTCTGTGTTCTTAGAATCATAGATGTGGAGCTGGAATGGATTTAGAGGTCACTTAGTCCTGTTCCCTCATTTTATAGATGAGGAAATTAAGGCATAGAAAAGTAAAGTGTCTTGTTTAAGGTCACATAAGTAGTAAGTATCAGAGCAAGGATTCAAACCCCAGTCTTTGTATTCCAAACCCAGCATGGTTTCCACTATCCCACACAGTCTGTGGATGCTAGGTGTTGTGAAGTCTTCCAAAGGGTGTAGAATGGTCTAGATTAGAGCAGAGGTTCTTAGTCAAGGGTCAATGAATCCTTAAAGGATTCATGGATAAATTTCAGAGAGGCTGTGAATTTGGATGGGGAAAAATTACATCTTTATTTTCACTAATGTCTAACTGAAATTTAACATATGCATCAATCATGAAGATGGTAGTAATAGGTTTCACCCGGATGCCAAGGGGTCCATGACACAACAAAAATTAAGAATCCCTGGTCTAGAATATCTAAGGAAGGGGTCCATCTCAACTCATCTAAAGAGATTTTCCCATTCAGCAATCAAGTGTCCTTTGGAGAAAGTTCCAGAGAGTCACTGGATAGGATTTCATATTAGATGTGGGAAATAGTGACTAGGAATTTTTTCTTGTTCTGTCTATTCCTCTTCCCCTTCATCTTTTACCTTCAAAAGAAGGAAAAATCTTGCTAGCTTTTTGAGATTCACATAGTCAATGAATCTTCTAAGGAGGAACCTCTACATTTTCCCCAAGAGTGAAAGTCACAGGTCTATCTAGACATTCTGCCATCCTTTGAAGATGGTCTTGGATGGAGTATAAATCCTCCTCCTCTTCTTATACTTGTATAGCATTTGTACACGCTTCAAAGTATTTTCATATCTATGATCTCATTTGAACCTCCCAAGAACCCATGAGGCATTTAGACTACGTATTCTGTTCATTTTACAGATGACAAAACTGAGTCACAGAATGGTTAAGTATTTGCCCAATGTCTTGTAACAAGTCAGGGGGTTTTCTGTTCCTGCCTGTAGAAAAGCCTAAGACAGGACAAGTGGCCCTTCATTTTCCATTTGTATACAAAAGGTTACCAAGCAAGCACATTATCACATGAGAAAGGGAAAAAATAACTGAAAGTTTCATTTTTGTAACTGGGGTCATCCATATATTACCATCAAGGGTCAAGAGGAGATCCCTGTAGTGAAGAGACTGACTTCAGTTACAGAAATGTCCATGAGAAATAGACTGTTGCCATTTTTCCAGATGTAAATACCCTGATGTCTCTCAGAAAGGGGCTGAGAAAATATTTTCCATTGGAATTTCATCCCCGGAAAGGAGAAATCCACTGGGGTATGGGAGGAGGTCAGGCTTGAATGGAAATGCTTAACTGTCAGAAGACTTGGGAGTAGAAAGAAACTCTCTCTAGAATCGTGTTTCTTTGGGTTTTCTCATTTGAAGCTTGGCAAGAGTGGCTAGGCGCAAGTTCTTCTCAGAACCAGTCGCTTGACCTGTGTCTACCTACAAGGAGAATTTGAGAATTGGGGGGTGCAGTCCTATGGCATAATGGGACTGACAGTATTAATATTTGAATTCTAGCCCTGGTTCTGTCAGAACCGAAGTATCCAGATACTAGCTTCAAGTCTCCGCTTTGCTTAGGCTCTGTGGGAGAGGGCTCATAGATTTTCAGTTGAAAGTGACTTTAGAGGGCATCTATGCAGTCCAGTCCTCACCCCCTCATTTTATAAATGAGGAAATTGACACCTGCCTATAGAGATTAAATGATTTGCCCGAGATCACACAGGCATCAGAGTTAAGATTTGACCACAGGTCCTCTGAAGTCAAATTCATACTCTACTATGCTAAACTATCTCCTAATCACCTTAGAAGAATAAGCAAACACCATGGCATTTGTGTGGTATAACACTGGGAGAGATCCCAGGGATGAGACTTTGGAAGGCAGTAATCCCAGAGAGGGGGGGCATTTTGAGTGCTGCTCCTATAGGAATGTAGTTTGCATGGGGGCAGAATTGGAACTCTGACTTGCTGGCCAGTTACCATGTTGGTCCCCACCTTTGTCCTTTTAGAAGAGCGAGAGTTACATTGCAGAGTGTTGGTCAAATGCCACATGGCCTTAAAATCATCCAACAAGAATTTATTAAGCACCTCTTAGATGCCAGGCACTGTGCTAGATACTGAGCATGCAAAGAAAAAAACAAAAAGAGTCTCTGCCATGAAGACAGTGGTGTCTCAGAGAGAAAGAGGTCCCAATGAAGAAGGCAGCTTCTGTACATATGGCTATGTGGAAAGAATACGTCTGACCTCAGTACCTCTGGTTTTAATGGCTCCAGACTTGGCAACTCTATTTCAGTTGCTTCCACCCCTGTGATTCCCTTTTCCCATGGATGAGTTCCTCCCAGAACCTCCATTTTTTGGAGAAAGGTTTCAAGCCAGTCACCTTTCATTTTCTGGACTTCCCAAAAATTCATTTTCTGGACTTCCCCATTCAGGTACATAACCTTCCTCTTCTTAGCTCCCCTTCACATATTATGCTCTGTGAGGGCAGAGATTGTCTTTCTTTTTGCTTGTATTTGTATTTCCAGCTTTTAGTATAGTACCTGGCTCATAGTAAATGCTTAATAAATGCATATTAACCTGTTGAATGCTGACATAGAACACCACAATCACAGAAGAGTGACAATTTCAGGTGACCCAAAAGGTAGTAGTAAGACACATAGTAAGGATAAACAGATTGCAATACATTGACAATGCTGCCTTGCAAGCCAAACACATCTTATAAATTGTTGTTCGGTCATTTCAGTTGTGACTGACTCTTTGTGACCCCACTTGGGGTTTTCTTGGGGAAGATACTTGAGTAGTTTGCCATTTCCTTCTCCAGCTCATTTTATGGATGAGGAAACTGAAGCAAACAGAATTAAGTGACTTGCCCAGGGTCACAAAGCTAGTAAGTGTCTGAGGCCAGATTTGAACTCAGGAAGATGAGTCTTCTTGATTCCAGGACTGGCACTCTATCCACTGTGCTACCTAGCTGCCCTACATCCTGTAAAAGCCATAATCAAAGGCATATGTGATTGGAAAAGGATACAGGTCAGTCACAGAGCAACAGTGAGGGATAACTGATAGACAAGGGATAGACAAACCCAGGTAATTCCCCCGGATCCTTAAAAATACTAAAATAAAAGCAAACAGAACAAAAAGAAGAAGGCCTAGGAGCCATCAAGTGCATTCTCTCAGGACGTTGTACAGAAGGACACAGCTAAGAATCACAACAGATAAGAAAGTACAGTTGGGCTGCTCAGCAGTCAAACAGAGACCAGTCAACAAACCAACAAACGTTTATTAAGCACCTATGTGCCGAGCGCTAAGCACTGGGGACATAAAGACGTAAGCAAAAACAGGCCCTATCCCTCGAGGAGTTTGCAATGTGGTCAAGAAAAACAAAACACACATATTTTTATTATTATATTATTAATTGATTATATTATTAATTAGGGTTTCTGAGAGACGGGAGTGAGGAGGGAGTGCCTTCTCTGCATGGGATCTGCATGGATGCATAGATTTGGCTGTAGAGGGAGAGGCAGCATAGCCAGTGAGATTCAGCATCAGATTTAAGGTTTATTCATGGCTCTGCCACTAGATGTCCAACCTTAGAGGAATCATTTACGCCAGCTGATACTTCATCAGTCAAATGGGTATAATACTGTTTATGCACTGTGGAAAGAGAGAGGGCGCTAGTTAGAGGACCTATGTATGAATCCTGTCTCCACTGATTACTGCCTGTGTGACCAAGGGATTAACATCTCTGCACCTCACTTTCCTCATCGATAAAGTGAGGGGGTTGGACTACAAAGATCCCGTCTGAGCCTAAATCTACAATTTGGATCCCCACATACCTTAAAGGGTTCTCATGAGGATCAAATAAACTTATTGATCCGAGAGCATTTTTAAAAGTGGAAAAGTGTGATAAAAATGTTAAGGCGTTTTTGATTCAGAACCTCCCCTGTGGATGGAGGGCCAAGAGTAAGACATGATTTAACAGCTCTGGCTACTCCAAGGCCCAATTTGGTACCTAGCTTGAGTGTCTTACTCTCTCCAGAGTGAGACCTCAGGGCAGGCTGATTAAGTTAAGAAGCCTTGGCAGCTCCGTTCTTACAATCATTGCAAGCCAAGACCCTCCAGCAACTGCGGAGCCAGGCGGCTTCCTGGGAGGGGTGTGCTGCATTATACATGTTAACTGTATATATTAATTAGTAACATTCTTCAGCTTGCCGGAGCCCAAGGGAAGGGTTTGTTGCTGTAAAATATGGCTTCGTAACTGATTATATTAGTGCCTGTATATTTACAGATGGCCCCCAAGGGGTTCAGCCAAATGATCCCTGACAGTCTGGTCACACCCCTTCCTCCCTCCACACCCTGCCCCCTCAGCAGCCACCAGGGCCTGCTCAGAGACGCTGCTGGGGTGGAAGCCAAGTGTCTGGAGGGCATAGCAGGCTTAGCTAGGTCTCTGTGGGTGATAATCTCCAGCCCCAACTCCTGGTCAGTTTATAGGTTCAAATCAAACTGATTTCCCCTGAGAACTCCCTGGAGAGAACTTAGCAGTGTGTAAAGTGTTTCACAAACCTAAACATAGTGTTTTTAACAGGAGGGGATGGGTGATAGAGTGGTAAGAGCCCTGGGTTCAAGTCTAGCCTTTGACTCTTAATAGCAGCATATTCTACAATTTCTCAGACCCTCAGTTTCTTTAGCTGTAGAATTGGAAAAATAGTATATGCATTACCAACAGATTCTTGTGAGGATCAAATGTTTCGTTGTATATAAACCATGTGCAAATCTCAAAGCACTATGTCAATGTGAAATATTGTACTATGATTACTATGTAACTGAAAAATTGAGCACCTAGCATTGCTTGTTATAGTCATCTGTGTTTATATCTTTGATCCTTGAAGGCAGTGACAGATTTTTTCCTAAACTTTACATACCTATCTGTGTTCTATACACTTGGCACCAGGGCTAACTCTGCATATCTCAGAATGGTTCTGGAACCTCTTTGGCTTCAGGGTCTACACTGGGGGTTGACTCAGTAGATTTGGGGCAGGGTATCCATAACAAGGTGGAAGAGGCAGCTAGATGGCTCAGTGGAGCGCTGGACCTGGAGTCAGGAAGACCTGAGTTCAAATCCGGCCTCAGACACTTACTAGCTGTGTTTCCCTGGGCAAGTCATTTAATCTCTGTTTTCCTTAATCCACTGGAGAAGGAAATGGAAAACCACTCCAGTATTTTTTGCCAAGAAAAACCCTGGAGAGTATGGTCCATCAGGTCATGAAGAGTCATGAAGACACGACTGAACAGCAACAACAATCTATAGCAATGGCCAACTCTTACTCTTTCTGAGGGCACTAATGGAGAAGGGTCAGTATCACTTCATGATATTAATTTTACTTATTAATTGGTATATAGTTGTGATATGAGCTATAAGAAATGCTGAGCTCAATGATCTTAGAAAGGCTTACATGAAATGGTGAAGATTGAAATGAGCAGAACCAAGAGAGCATTACATACAGTAACAGCAATATTGTTTTAAGAATGACTGAGCAAGTAAGTCATTTTGACTATTATAAATACACAAATTAAAAAATAAAGGACATATGAAGAAAGATGCTATCTGCATCCAGAGAAGGAACTGATAAATACAGGTATGTATAGAATAATTTTACATACACACACATACACACACCTATTTGTGTCTAATGGTAGTCATTTCTAGGATGGAGGAGGAGGGGAGAAGAAAAAAAGGAAAAAAGAAAAAAAAGAAATTTACATGATAACTTTATTATATATTTAAAAGGAATAGAAGTTGTACATAATAGATTTGCAGTTTCATATGCAATTATCTTTTTATTTTATACTATGTTATGGAAATGCTTGTTTTATTCCATAATTTAAAAGTAAAATGAAATTTTAAAAAATTAGTTATTTTAAAAAGTAGAGAGGGTAGGTTTTTGCCAGAGAGTATGTGGATTGCAACTCACACAAGTATGAAAGGTGGCCTCCATTCAGTTCAGAGTAGAGACAGGAGCTTTGAGGAGGAGACCCTGAATGCTACTAGACTACTCCTGAGCAGGTTACTGTATGGGAATCAGGGGAGAAGAACAGGGCTGGGAGAGGGAGGCACTCATCTTGAGTGCTAAGGAAAGGAAGTGCTCTGTCTGGTAACTTCTGGTTTCCGTTAATTATTCTGGCTATCTATGTGCTAAACTCAATTACTTCTGCTCTGCTGAAGAACGGCAAGTGCTTCCAACACTTTCCAACTTTTGGTGTGCTGGGGCAAAGCTCTAGTCACCTTATCCTAGTTATAGCTCTGGTTTTGACCTTCAAAAAATAAGGCAAAAGGTTTCCCAACTCATCACTTTCCTAACTGGAGCCCTATGACTACTCTCTATTCCTTCTTATGGAGCGTGTCAATCATACCTCACAGATAGAACCCCAGGGACAGACTGGAATATCAGAGAGGGTTGGAAGAATAGATTAGAAAAATATTGTTTTTCAAAGGGCATGGAAATTCTCCTTTTATTCACTGGGGTTTTTGGCCGAAGTGATCAATGAAGGAGTCATTTTATCTCGTATACATTTTCAGTTTTCACTTAATCCCCTGATTTTTCTTTGTCTCATTTGCCTGCCCACTGGCAAAATTTTAAAAGTAGTTTAAATTCCCCTTTATTTTTCCAGGCTTTCTCCTCCAGGGCCTAGAGACAGGGTTTTTCCCCCTCTCCTCTGGGTATTCCCATAAAGACTTCTGGGATTCATTCCAAGCCTAAAATGTCTCATAAAAGCAGTTTGGATCTAATTATCTCAGGCAAGTCGAAAAGGGCAGGATGTCAGTGCATAAAACAATGTCTTACATAATGTGGTTTTTTGGTTTTTATGAACAAGTCAATCTCATGTGGCTCAGGCACTCAAAGAACCATAGACCTAGAGAAAGTGAGAGCTGGAAGGGACCTTAGCTGTTATCTAATTCAACTCCATCTTTTCAGGGAGGGCAAAATGGAGGCCCAGAGACATGGAATGTCTTGCCTAAGGTTGCACAGCAGAGTCAGAGCTACAACCATCACATTTATAAAAATGCCTATAGAGGACTATGCCTCTTATCTACCTCTCAGAGAGCTCTTGAGAATGAAGCTGCATGTTCTCACAAGTCACTTGTAGAGCCTGCTCTGGAAGACCAGTAGTACCAATATTATTAGCATGAGCTTACAAACTGCCTAGGCATTTACCATTCGTTTACCTAGGATCTTCTTTCTTCATGACTCCATGGGGTCACCAAGAGTTGGATACAACTGAACAACAATGTGCCAATCATTGTGCTAAGTGATGGGGATACAAAGAAAGGCAAAAGACAGCCCTTGCCCTCAAGGAGCCAACAAGCTAATGGGCAAAGACAACACATGAAAAGAAACTAAAATTGGGATGGGGGGAGAGTACCCACACAGGGGCGTGATGAAGTCAAGCATGTAGTGGTGAGATACCCACCTGCCCTTGCCCCCCCCAGGCATCTTTCTTAAAAGGAGGATCTGGAAGGAGCTCTCCGTTGTCCACCCTCCACCGTCTCCAAGGGGCAGAGCATACTGAGGAAGTGTGACTTTCAAGGTTGATGGGATCTTGCAGAATTATGAGATTCCAGAGAGGATGTTGAAATCCAGGAATACAGCCAAGTAGGAAATAATGAAATGGCGCTCTGGGCACTCTCTTCAAATGGAGGATTCAAGGTTGTCAGTTGTTTTTCAGTCTTGTCCAACTCTTCATGACCCCATTCAGAATTTTCTTGGCAAAGATTTTTGAGTGGTTTGCTATTTCCTTCTCTAGCTCATTTTACAGATGAGGAAACTGAGGCAAATAGGGTTAAGTGACTTGCCTAGGGTCACACAGCTAGTAAGTGTCTAAGGCCGGATTTGAACCCAAGACTTCCTGACTCTAGGCCTGGCATTCTATCCACTGTGCCACTTGGCTGCCACTCCATTTTAAACAGCTTTAATACTTAAGAGTTTTCTATCATACCAAGCCCAATCTGTCTCTCTCCAACTTCATCCAATGTGCTGAATTCTGTTCCCTAGGGACAAGCAGAATGAGGGAGTACAGTAGTAGATAAGGTGTTAGAGTTGTAGTCAGGGAGAGCTGAGCTCAAAACCTGCCTCAGATACCTGCTAGCTGTGTGACCCTGGGCAAGTAATTAACTACTGTCAGCCTCAGTTCATTTGGAAAATGAGAATAATAATAGCACTTACCTCATTAACATATGGAAAGTGCTTTGCAAACCTTAAAATGCTTTAGAAATGCTAGCTATTATTATTGCTATTTTAGTCAGTTAATAAACATTTATTAAGCTCCTATTATGTGCCAGGAACTGGGGTTACAAAGAAAGGCAAAAGGCAGCTGGCTCTTAGGGAGCTCACAGGCTAATGGAGAGATAGTATGCAAATAACTATGAACAAACAAGCTATATACAGGATAAATTGGAGATAATTAACAGAGGTGGAGGGTTTTTAACTGAGACTTGAAGAAAGCCAGGGAAGTCAGTAGGTGGAGATGAGGACAGAGAGCATTCCAGATATAGAAGACAGCCAGTGAAAATGCCCAGAGGTGGGAGATAGAGATGGAGTATTTTCTTCAAGGGAACAGCAAGGAGGCCAGTGTCACTGGATCAAACAGTATGTGGTGGGATGGAAAGTGTAAGAAGACTGGAAAGGCGGAGGGTTTTGAAGGACTTTGAACACCAAACAGAGGACTTTATATTTGATCCTGGAGATGATAGGGAGCCACTGAAGTAGGGGGGTGACATGGTCAGATGTAGGAAGATCACTTTGACAGCTGAGAGGAGGATAGAGTGAAGTAGAGAGAAACTGTTTCATGTGTCAGATTCTAAATACTTGAAAACAACCACCACAGCTCCACTAAATCTCATCTACAGACCAAATATCCCTGGTTCTTTCAATCAGTCCAAATATGGTATGTTCGTTAGTCTCTTTACCATACTAGTCATCCTGTTTTGGACACATTCATTTGTCAACGTCCTTCCTAAAATGTGGCACCTGGAACTGAACACCATGTTCCTGGTGTGGTCTGACCAGGGCAGAGTGCACTAGGACTTTTAGAGCCATCCTCTAGACACTAGACCTCTGCTAATGCTGTCAATGTTTACATCCGTTTTTGAAGGGCCATGTTGACTCATGTGGAACTTGTGGTTCTCTAGAATCTTCAGATCTCTCTCACTGAGTTTTTCACAACCATAGTTCCCTCTGGAGGGCATCAAGAGGAGAGTGACTAAGATGCTGAGATGACTGGCATCAACAGCATATAAAGATCAGTTGAAGAAACCAAGAATATTTAAACTGGAGGTGAGGGGCTGGGGGTGGGGGGCAAGATTTGTTGAGGCACCAGTTTGACATCTTCAAACCCTAGGTCAAAATTAACTTCCCCTGGGTAGCCTTACAAGATCAAATATGCCTGACTTGATTCTGTTAACCAACAAGTATTTATTAAGCATTTATTTAGCATTTATTAAGTTCTGTGGGCCTACTAAGTGCCAATGAGTTTGTTTAATTCATTACTTGTGGTATAGTGGAAAGAGGGCTGGATTTTGTGTCTGGAGATTTGAGTTCAAGTTCTAGCCCAGCTATTTACTATTGTGGCATTAAGATAACTCACTTCATCTTTTTTGAGCCTCAATTTGTACATCTGAGCATAATCTCTAAACTTCCTGTATGTGGTGGGGGGAGGGGGGAGGCTCCTGTATAGTGAAGGCTATCTCCCACATGTAGCATAATGGTGTTATTGCTGGCTTGAAGGGAGGCAGAATAAACATCTCTAGCCTCTTCTCTCTCCACCCTTCCCCAAGGCAGACTATAATTTCTGCCTGGAGGGGAAGCAAGAGGTACATAAATTCCCAAAGTCAGTGGTGATACCACCCCCTGAGGGGCACGAGGATGATCCACGGTGGAGCAGGTGTCGTCTTGGGTGCAATTAGGGGATATGGAATAAAAAATAAGGGGACACGAGGAAAAAAAGAGAAGAAAATTTTGAAAAGCTATTCATACATGTTTCATCTGTTGTGTAACAAGAGTTAAAGTCATGGTGATTACATTATTTTCCAAATAAACACACAAAATGTAATCAGTGGTCAAGTCCACCAACAGGTTTTAACAAGCGAGTGTTAGCAGGTGAGCCTGTCATGCATTGTCAGGAAGTCCAGCAAGCATCAGCAGGAATATGTGCATGTAATGACTTGTTTACAATACAATACTATACAGTTACATGATGCAATATTGCATCATCAGAATTTCAATGCAGGAAAAAAGCCAGAAATGTATAATAAATTATTACATTTAAGATGCATCATTTTTAAAAAATATATATATATTTTGTATTTTTTTAAATGATGCAAATTTTTTTTAAAAAAAACCATTAAAGGGTTGAAGAAAGGAGATTTTGGGGGAGGAAGGCCTGAGTAATTTTTTTTTAAAGGGAGAGATAGGCTAAATAAGTTTGGGAACCTCTGGGTTGGGATAATTAGAAGCTTGGTCACTCTGTTCTCCTGAGAGAGAGAGAGAGAGAGAGAGAGAGACAGAGGGAGAGAGAGAGAGAGAGTACAAAGCTAGAATTATAGGAGGATGATCTCAAGCTTTATATCCAAAGCTTGACCCTTTTCCCAAAAATACTAGTTCTATAATGAACATGCATAACATTTAGTCAAGAAACTCATTTATCTACATGTGTAGCAAAACAGAAATCAGAGAAATTATACATATATAACAGACAATGTGGAGTGAAGGAGTTCTCCCGGTGGGAGTGAGGTAATTCAGCTCAACCAAGAGAGAGAGTCCTAGATCTCAACCAAGGGAAAGTTCCCCAAAATCTCTAGCGTAGTAAGCTAGAGATAGGGACAAGACATGCCACCTCCTCTCATCCAGGCTTCTTTCCAGAATCTTTTTCGTCAGCAACCTGAAGCGGTATTGACATCTTTCATCTTCTCTCTTGAAATTAGAAGCCAGAATTGCCCAAAGTGATCTGAAGGAAACTCAAAGAAGACTGGGACTCTTTCTCTCACCAGCTCACAAAGAGCAGGGCATTCATCCCCACCAGTGAGGAAAGAGTCTCATACCAAGGGGCTTTGGGCTATCTATCTATCTATCTATCTATCTATCTATCTATCTATCTATCTA